>NC_136904.1:35772274-35828404 GCF_949606895.1 Notothenia rossii | reverse complement strand
TTCGAATGTTTGAATGAATCAAAGTGGGTAGTCACCGTCGATGTTCTCAAAGCCTTATGCTCCAACACACAGTTGCACGGGGTGCAGAATAGTTTCCCCCCACTTTCGTGAAAGACATCTGGGTACTGCTTTGCCCGGTCTTTAGCAGAAATGTTCGTCGGTAAATTAGATGGATCAGATTTTTTCATCTTGGTGTTTTCTCTCTCGTGTGAGTTCCACACGTTCACTCTACGGTGTTGTTTACCTTCTGTGATGCGCGAGCTGATGACGTCGCGTCATCATCATCACTACTTCACGTCAAGACGAGTTAACTTTTTTTTTCTTCTCAACTTTGTGTGGAAAAATGCGGGGATTATGCGGCCTTTTGATAGATATGCGGCCTTTTAAAAATCTGCGCCATTTAGCTGATTATGCGGTAAATTCTGCGATCGCAGGATCGCGTTTTTCTGGAGGGTCTAATATAGGTATGTCTCTACAACATATGTTTCAAATATAGCATTATAGGTCCACTTTAATATTGCCCAACGTCATCGAGCGCTCCGGTCCCAGCTGTGTGCATGATTTTTTATTGTCTCTAGTGTGTTTTTTCAGACACACTAATGACTATTTTATTTGCATTGTTTCGTTTATGCAGCGCTTTTAGCAAACTATGCACATGTTTCATTAAATTGCTGAATGTTTTCTAAATGCTGCACATGTGTTGTGAAGTTAGTGAAGATGTTTCTGAATTTTCAGCGGGTTTCTCCCAATGGAAATGTTTTGGGACCTGTCGGCCACCGTAGGATACTAATAATCCAGTACTCGGAAAATAATTACTTTGCCCATCACTATTTTGCATTTAGCACAATAATCTGTAGAGTAAAGTGTAAAAAAAAAAAAGTGTTGGCTAAAAAGCTAATATAGAGTATAACCGGGAGGAGGTAAAAGGTTGTGGGAGCAGTCAATCAAGGAAAATAATGGACCTAGGCAGGAAAAGAAAAACCTATATGCTGTTAATATTAAATTATTTGTGCATGTTTATGTATTTATTAAAGTCTTCTGTATAGAGGACAAATCCATCCTGTAATTTAATTATATCCCCCCCACGTGCTTCTTTTCAGCATTTGTGCCGGACGAAGAGGATGATGGAATTCCAGTTGTTTTAAAATGTAAGTCTACATCATTAAATCATAAAATGTAACATATCGAGTCTCTGGTAGATTGTCTTATGGTTCAATTTTGAAAGAGGGGTTCAGGAATTAGTCCATAAAACCTGGAAATGAGTTTGTATTTTACCACTTCTGGTTCCCTCTTCTCTTTGCTACATGGCTAAAATGCAGTCTTTGGTTCAAACAAGCTGAAGAGATTGTCCGTGTTTGTCCGAAGTTGATTATGCTACAATTCTATGAAATCTAATGTTTCTTCTCAAGCTGCTGCGGGTGATCAGCTGGTCGTTAAGGAGGTGGCCACGGAAGGTGTTGTCCCATGGAGAGTCTACCATGAATACTGCAGGCAGCTGGAGGTCTGATTACACACACACACACACACACACACACACACACACACACACACACACACACACACACACACACACACACACACACACACACACACACACACACACACACACACACACACACACACACACACACACACACACACACACACACACACACACACACACACACACACACACACACACACACACACAACTGGGACATTTGGACTGATGATGTTTGATGTGACTGTTTTTCTATAGGCTACTTCATCTGCTTCCTCACCCTCCTGAACATTGTCCTGTTGATCGGAAGCACAGCCTTCAGCAACTGGTGGCTCAGTTTCTGGCTAGGGCAGGGAGACGGGGTGAGACCAACACACAGACACTTTTTCTGACCATCTGAATATAAATTGTCATACTACCTAACCACAGGCACTGATGGGACCTGAGAAAGACATTGACATTGTACAAACTGAGGGAGCTGTACTCTACAGGAGGGTTGAAACAGACAGACCAGGCGGAAAGAACAGGCTCTATTTTCATTGTGATAAGTGTGCTGGAGAGACAGAATTACGCCATAAACAAACGTGAAGTGGCAAAGTCTAACATTAAATTCTATATACCATCATTTTCTGGTTTGAGGCCAAACTGAAAATTGGTAATAGTTTAACATTTGAGCAAAACCGCAGCAGGAGATCAACTGGACACAACAACAGGGACCTTCCTGGTCTTCATCAAAACATTTCACACAAATACCACATACCAAGGAGGAGACCCATAATAACCGCAAAGAAAAAGATATACGTACATACAGACACAAAAGGACTACAAAATCACCCTAAAACAATCAATAGACTTGCAGCCCGCCTAAAATACTTCCTTAGCTAACACTCCTGATATTCAGTTACATTGTTAGAGAATGCATTGGCTCTCTCACCAAAGCTAGACTACTCAATAGCTTAATCAAGCTGTTAAGAACACACTAACTAGTGTGCAAGGCCAAAAACGCTTTGCAAGTTGTTGTTTTAGTTTCAATGCAATGCGTATAGGCACACTAACCATCTTCTGAACACAGCGTTAGTATCATATACATGTGTTGATCTCACATTGCAAGACAAACAGATATGGATTCTGCTCATAAATATGTCTCTTTGTCTTCTAACCAAGAAACGGACCATTTACACATTCCTTTTTGCGCATTGGGTCCCCCCCCACGATAGGCGCACACACACTCTTCACATACACACATGTATGATCACTGCGAGGATTTTGAAAGTCTTACAAAAGAGAGAAACTACCCCACATCCTGAGGGGAAAGACATAATGACTAGTATTGTCAACTCAGTGCACCAACAAAAAATATTTCAAACCAGAAGAATATTGACTTATAGACAGTTTTTGTGTATATTTTTATTTTAAACTCTTTCAAAAAAGGCTGTTGTGTTGTTAAATGAACCATCTGGCCCTGTTTTTTTCTAGCATCATGAATTTTCTCTGATTTTTCCCCAGTCATCCAATAGGACATCTTCAAACCAGGGTGACATCTCCAAAACCCAGATTTGCAATACTATCAAACTATTTATGGAATTATGGTGGCCGTCATGATTTTACTTGCCATGATCAAATGCTTCTTCTGGACTTGGGTCACATTGGCGGCTGCCTCCAAACTCCACAACAGCATGTTCAAGAAGGTACTGCTGAAAGAAATATCAAACTACTGCTACTTTAACCACAAACATGAAAAGGATGACTTCGGTAACACCTGGTAGAAGGTCTGCCAATTATAAAGTGTTCTCTTGTTTTGTTTCTTTCTCAGATTTTCTCCAGTCCCATGAGTTTCTTTGACACAACGCCAGCAGGCCGCATTCTCAACCGCTTCTCCAAGGATCAAGAGGAGGTGGACTGTGTGCTTCCCTTAAACATGGACCCTTTCCTTCAGTTCAGTCTAATGGTCACCTTCACCATCATCACCATCTCAGCCGTCTTCCCCCTCATGCTGGTAGCTGTGCTTGTCATGGCAACCTTGTTCACCCTTATTCTCTTGTGAGTTGACACCAGTTGAAGGGGCCTTATTATGCTTTGTGGATGTTTCCCTTTCCTGCAGTGTGCTATACAGGTTTGTGTGCATGTAAATGGTCTGCAAAGGCTAAAATCCCAAAGTTCCCTCCAGAGGGAGTTTCCCACACGGACAGAGGGTGAAAATAAAGAGCATTTTGAACAGTAAAGCCTTCTAACGACAGTAGAAGCACAAAATCCATATATGAACTTGAAAAAGAGCACAATATGTCGTCTATAAGTCCAACATGATAAAAAAATGTTCTACGAAGACTGTTGGAGAATATGATCGGAACATTTGCTGATCCCACATTTAGTGAATTTAGTGAATTTGTGTCATTTGCAAGATCTTTATTTTTATTGAAAATGTTTCAAAGCAAAAAAAATTCTAGGCACCTATGGCGATAAGCGTGTTTTGATGAAAAATATCGGTCAGCATTCAAATTCGCTCAACACATTGCATTTCCTGTGACTGATATACCGTCATCTTGTATTTCATCAGTCAAATGTGATGCTACAGCACTAGGATGTTCTGTAGCAGGAACCTAATGCATCTTTTTTTCTTTCTTGAAATGAAAACCAGTTATGTAATAGCGGAAATATATCAATGGGTCATCAAACCATTATGTTTACCCATTAGATGATAGAAGGTGACATTTATTTAGATGAAAGACTCCAAGATATTAATCTAAATGAAAATCTTCGAGAATGCTATTTAAGGTATGCTGAATATCCTCTGTGATTACTCTGCAGTATGTTCCAGAGGAGCGTCCGACAGATGAAGAGGATGGAGAACATCAGTCGCTCTCCCTGCATTTCTCTCACCACCTCCACCCTGCAGGGCCTCAGCACCATCCATGCTTACAACATAAGAGAAAACCACATACAGCTGTAAGAGACCAGACTACTTTATGTATGCCAATAGAAAGTCTATTAAATGTTCTCTGCTTTCATGCAAAAGCAGCAGATTTAGTTTGCATTGTAAGCACTGGTAAGGAAATGTGTTCACAAACACTCCCATGTCCTTTATCATGTTCCAGGTTCAAGACACTGAATGACATCAACTCCAACCACTACTTACTGTTCAACTGTGGAACACGTTGGCTCTCTTTCTGGCTGGACTTCATGGCTTGCACCATTACCTTGTTGGTGTCTCTGTTTGTGGTGCTCAGCAGTAATGAAGACATCTCTCCATCTTTGAAAGGGTTGGCCTTGTCCTACACTATACAGGTACATTCAAACAAGCAAGTTAATGAGCATTTCAGTAATTTCTTTATTAGAAATACATTACAAACTACAAAATGTGTGTGTTTCCAGCTGACCGGCGTGCTTCAGTACGTAGTAAGACAGTCGACAGAGGTGGAGGCAAGATTCAACTCAGTGGAGCGCTTGCAGGAATACATCACGGTGAGGAAAATATACTCTTATACACAGGTCGCCTGGCTAAGACCACCAAATCACCCATTTAAAAACTCAAGAGGAAGTCTTGCTAAAGCTATTTGTGCTAAGAACTTATTTATCTGCTGACACCCCTCTTTTTTTTCTTCATTGTTTACAGGGTTGCAAGTCTGAAGCACCAAGACACATAAAGGAGGCCCAGGCTGCACAGTACTGGCCAGAGAATGGAACCATCACCTTCCAGAACTATAAGATGAAGTACAGAGAGAATACACCCATCGTCCTGAAGGGGCTCGATTTCACCATTCGAGGCGGAGAGAAGCTGGGCATTGTGGGAAGGACAGGCTCTGGTAAGATACTGACAGCATTAGTTAGCTGATGATTTTGTTTTATTCCTTTTATAGTTTGGTGTTAATGGTTAATTCAGAAAATATTGTGAAGTACTAAAAATGTACATATAAACACTTGCAACATCATCAATTAAAAAACGTTTTGTCTATATAGATCATAACGTATCTTATATAATGCAATGTTGATAGCCCAGGTCCAGTGAGTAGCATTTAGTGACATCTAGAGGCGAGGTTGCCTTCAGGTGACGCAAAAACATGAAAGGGCCTGTAGAGACAGAGTTTAGTTTGTCCGTTCTGGGCTTCTCTAGAAACATAAACGTGCAACTTGGCAGACTCCGTGGATAGGATCCTCCCTATGTCGATATAAAGCTGATTCTAAGCTAATGCAAACTGAACCATTCTTAGTTTCAGGTGTTTATACACATTATAATGAAAATATAGTTGTATTCTTCTGCCTAGATTCATCTTACTCCTACACACTGGAGGTTATTTGGTTGCCATGACTGTGGTTTGCTGAATTTAAAACCATATCTCTGTAAAGTGTTAAGGTTACTATTCCTAGCAACTATGCTCTGTGTCTGTAGGGAAGTCCTCTTTAGGCGTGGCTCTGTTCCGGCTGGTGGAGCCAGCAGAAGGAACCATCCTGATAGACGGCGTGGACATTTCCTCCATCGGTCTGCATGATCTGCGCAGCAAGTTGTCCATCATCCCCCAGGACCCTGTGCTGTTTATTGGCACTGTCAGGTAAGCCCAGCTTAGTTTGAGGTTCATATTAACACCGGCCCACCCCCCCTAATCAGTGTAGGGGCTTATTTACCGGCTCAACATCTGTGATACCGCCTGTGTTTGCCTACAGGTATAACCTCGACCCTTTCAATAACTACAATGAAGAGGAGATCTGGGCAGCGCTGGAGAAGACCTACATGAAGGAGTCGGTATGTTCTCCGTACTATATGAAGCCAAGTACATTCACAATTCTGTCAGTGTCAGTTTACGTCACTCTTAAAAAGTGATAAAAGCTGTAGTAGAAGAAGTGCTATGAGTATTTTTTTGTTTCCTTAGATATCCAGACTCGAGGGGAAACTACAGGCAACAGTAATAGACAACGGAGAGAACTTCTCTGTAGGAGAAAGACAACTGATTTGTATGGCTAGAGCACTACTCCGCAACTCCAAGGTTTGTACATCCCTTTTCTGATTTATTTGTATTTACACATCTTTCAAATAGACTTCTTATTAAAAGCAGCTGTATTTCTCCTGCCGCATATCTGTGTGTTGCAAGACCAATCAAACATGAAAATTGGAGCCATACAAGCTGACATCAAAGAAAAAAACACCATTTTAAAAAAGCTTGCTAAAGATGCTCTTATAAGACCACCAGACCAAAAGCTATCGTTAGCTTAGCTGTTGGTTTTACCTTCGGGTATTTGAAATTATACCGTTATAAAGGTTAAGCACCACAAATGGAGAGGCACCCTATCTCAAAGACCTAACAACCTCTCTGCATTTTCTTACATGCGCTACGTTGCAAAAGCTAGTGCATTTGTTTACAACCTCTACTTCTTCTACCACTCATCTTATTGGTAGAGGAAAAGCCATGTTTAAAATATAGCCTTTACCGCCAGTTTCTGATAAAACTGATCTTAATGTAAGAGCATTTTCCCCACTCTTAACCAGTTGTAGGAAACATTCCCCTTTTGCAATTCTTCTAGTAAAACTTTTTTAAATAGTTGCCTAAAATTTGCTTGACAATTTAATGGACTTAATTTATCCCCAAACCTTTTCTTTTAATATAGAGATAGAATGGGAGGGATGAAACCCTCTTTAATGGTCACACATGCAGAGCACACAGCACACAGTGACATTTGGCCTCTGCATTTAACCCATCCTTAGTACTAGGAGCAGTGGGCAGCTATTGTACAGCACCCGGGGAGCAATGGGGGGGGGGGGGGGGGGGGGGAAGGGTGTTGTCCGGTGCCTTGCTCAAGGGCACCATGGCAGGGCAGGAGGTGAACTGGGACCTCTCCAAGTAGCAGTCCACACTCCATATGTTAGGTCTGGTCGGGGACTTGAACCGGCAACTCTACGGCTCACAGTCCAAGCCCCTACTGACTGAGTGACTGCCGGACTTCTACCCTATGGCATCCTCACTCCACCTGTTTCTAGTCACTCATCGCATATCTATATCAATCTCAGAAACCATTGGCTATCATTTTAATGATGAATTAGCATCAGGGGGCTACGGCCATTATTTCAATCGTTGAGGTATAGGAAATGTCAAAGATGGAAACTTTCCACGGGAATAAACGGGAATTTATGGGAATAAACTGGGAATTTTCAAAATTGAAGGTTGGCTCTTCATAGGGAACTGAAACATAGTTGGGGAAAGTATATTTTAGCATAATCTTGACTAAAACAAACAGATGCCATTCAAGTACACATGAATATCCATGCCATAGCAGACTGCTTACTGCATGACTATTAAGACCACACAAAGGTTCGCAACAGGCTCACAAATGTGAGAGTGGAAAAACTGGTTGGCATTCGGGCAAACCTAAGTCTCTTTGAGCCTGACACAGAGCCATCCTCAACAAGGCTGGACAGTGACACTGCAGAGGAAGACTCAGAGTTGGATGTTGATGAGGCCCAGGAAGAGCCCGTTGACTGAAAGGGTTTAGCCAAAATGCAGAGGATTGCCTGAAGGAAGATTTGCATGTTTACATTACATTACATTACATTACATTGCATTTAGCTGACGCTTTTATCCAAAGCGACTTACAATAAGTGCATTCGACCAGGAAGATACAACCTTTAAGAAAACAGAATCATATAAGTACATCAGGTTTCATAGAGCCAAACATTTCAAGTGCTACTCAACTGGCATTTAGAAAGCCAGCCCTTTATTAGTATATAAGTGCTTTGTTAGTAATTCTATCGCTCGAAGTGGAGTCTAAAGAGATGAGTTTTCAGTTTGCGTCGGAAGATGTGTAAGCTATCTGCTGTCCTGATTTCAATGGGGAGCTCATTCCACCATTTTGGAGCCAGGATAGCAAACCCACGTGTTTTTGCTGACGGGAACTTGGGTCCCCCTCGCAGTGCGGGTGCAGCGAGCTGTTTGGCTGATGCAGAGCGGAGTGCACGTGCTGGGGTGTACGGTTTAACCATGTCCTGGATGTAGGAAGGGCCAGATCCATTCACAGCATGGTACGCAAGTACCAGTGTCTTGAAGTGGATTCTAGCAGTTACTGGAAGCCAGTGAAGGGAGCGGAGGAGCGGTGTGGTGTGGGAGAATTTGGGAAGGTTGAAGACCAGACGAGCCGCTGCATTCTGGATGAGCTGCAGAGGTCGGATGGCACATGCAGGTAGACCAGCCAGGAGGGAGTTGCAGTAGTCTAGGCGTGAGATGACGAGAGCCTGGACCAGAATCTGCGCTGATGTCTGGGTCAGCTGGGGACGTATCCTCCTGATGTTGTAAAGCGTGTATCTGCAGCAGCGGGTTGTAGCAGCGATGTTTGCAGTGAAGGACAATTTGTTATCTAGGACCACACCCAGATTCCTTGCAGTCTGAGTCGGGGAAACAACAGAGGTGCCGATGTTGATTGTTAGGTCAAGAGTGGGACAATCTTTTCCCGGAAGGAAGAGCAGTTCAGTCTTGTCAAGGTTGAGCTTGAGGTGATGAGCAGACATCCACCGAGAGATGTCTGCTAGGCAAGCAGAGATGCGTGCGACGACCTGGGTCTCTGAGCGGGGAAAGGACAGAATTAGTTGGGTGTCGTCAGCGTAGCAGTGGTATGAAAAACCATGCGGGCTAATGACAGACCCGAGCGAGTTTGTGTACAGGGAGAAGAGGAGGGGACCAAGAACCGAGCCCTGAGGGACCCCTGTAGTTAATTGACAAGGGTCGGACTCGGACCCTCTCCAAGTAACCCTGTAGGTGCGGTCGTTGAGGTATGAGGTGAGGAGGGAAAGTGCAGTGCCTGAAACTCCAAGTTCTTGGAGAGTGCGAAGGAGGATCCGATGGTTCACTGTGTCGAATGCAGCAGACAGGTCCAGAAGGATGATGACAGAGGAGAGGGAGGCTGCTTTAGCAGTGTGCAGTTCATCAGAGACAGCAAGGAGAGCAGTTTCTGTTGAGTGACCTGCCTTGAAACCAGACTGGTGCGGATCCAGAAGGTTGTTCTGATGGAGATAAGAGGAGAGTTGTTTAAAGACAGCGCGTTCAAGTGTTTTAGACAGGAACGGGAGGAGAGAGACGGGCCTGTAGTTAATAACATCAGACGGATTGAGAGTGGGTTTCTTAAGGAGAGGGTTTACTCTTGCCTCCTTGAGACTGTTTGGAAAGTGACCAGAAGTTAGAGAAGTGTTGATGAAATGGGTGAGAAATGGTAGAATATCAGGAGCGATAGTCTGAAGGAGGTTTGAGGGGATAGGGTCCAGAGAACAGGTGGTAGGACGGGCAGAGGTAACGAGGGTAAGAACCTCACTTGGAGAGAGAGGGGAGAAGGAGGTCAGTGTGTGGGTGAAGGGAGGGTCTGGTGACCCAGCGGTGAGTAAAGGTGAGTCAGAAAAGGAAGAGCGAATATCATCAACCTTTTTTTCAAAGTGGTTAACAAAGTCGCTTGACAGAAGGGAGGAGGGGGGAGGTGCTTTGGGAGGGTCCAAGAGGGTGGAGAAGATAGAAAATAGTTTTTTGGGATTGGAATAGGAAGATTGGATCTTATCTTGAAAGAAAGTGCTTTTTGCCTGAGAGATGGAAGCAGAGAAAGAGGAGAGGAGAGCCTGATAGGTTAGGAGGTCGTCATGGTGTTTGGATTTCCACCATTTCCGCTCTGCTGCCCGAAGGATGGTTCTATTAGCACGCAGTGCGTCATTTAGCCAGGGAGCAGGAGGGGACTGACGAGCCGGCCGCGATGTGAGAGGACAGAGAGAGTCCAGAGAGGATGAGAGAGTAGAGAGGAGAGTTTTTGCAGCAGCGTTTGGAGGCAGGAGTTGGAACGAGTCAGAGGAAGGGAGGGCTGAGAGCACCGATGAGGCAAAGGTAGAGGGGGAGAGGGAACGGAGGTTACGGCGGACAGGAGCAGAGTTAGAAGAGATTAGGTTGTTATGTTTGGAAAGGGGTAGAGAGAATGAAATGAAGAAGTGATCGGATGTGTGGAGCGGGTTTACAGAGAGGTTAGAAGTAGAGCAGTTCCTTGAGAATATGAGATCAAGGACATTGCCAGCTTTATGAGTTGGTGGGGATGGAGACAGTGAGAAAGCAAAGGTGGTTAACAGAGATGTTAGTTCAGATATCTTCCCTGTCTGGAGGTTGAAATCTCCGAGAAGTACAGCGGGAGGGCCAGTTTCAGGGATGTGTGAGAGGAGATTATCTAACTCCTCCAAGAAGTCCCCCAAGGCGCCTGGTGGACGGTAGAGAACAACAATGGTTAATTGTATAGGATGGGTTACTGTGACGGCATGGAATTCAAAGGTGGAAGGAGTGAAGTTAGGTAGCTTGAAGAGGGAAAAGCTCCAGTTGGGAGAGAGCAGGAGACCAGTGCCACCTCCTCTGCCAGAGGGTCTGGGTGTATGGGAGAAGGAATATGCTGTGGAGAGAGCTGCTGGGGTGGATGTGTTGGATGGAGTGATCCAGGTCTCCGTGAGAGCAAGGAAATCCAGAGACTGCAGGGAAGCGTAGCCAGAGATGAAGTCAGCCTTAGGGACAGCTGACTGGCAGTTCCACAGGCCCCCTGAAACGAGATGTTGGATCTCAGTGGAGCATGTGGGATAGACGAGAGCAGGCCGGTGAAATCGATTAGGAGAAACACGGGGCCAGTGATAATTGCGAGAAGACACATGAACAGGAATGCAGAAAATACACATGATTATAGCATGAGGGGCTAGAGAACCCAAGAGAATTGAATAAAACTAAATAACACCAGCGATACTTGGCGCAATCAGAGTAGGATTTGCCTCCTCTTTGCCTCCCACGTGACTCCCACAGGACTCTTAATGTCTTTGTCAGTCTTCGTCTGGCTGACGCTGAAGCTGACGCTGCAGGAAAACGCAACCTAAGATGGATACCTGATTGCTCAGTTCTCACAGCTTTGGGGGCACGCCGCTGTAATTAGTTAACTATTTTCTGCTGATGGGCGACAGCAGAGTCTTCCAACCTCTTGGAATGCACACTTGAGGGGCGTGACTCACTGAGACCTGAGTTACAGCTGCTGGACTAGAGCAGATCTGAGATTTTAAAATCTCTCAGAAATCGCCGTTTTAGCTACAATAACTACAGAACAATTATACAGAGTAGAATAAATGAAACAGAGAAGTCTATTTAAACAAGAATATAACTTACAGTGATTGCTGAGTCAGTATCGATAGTGTCCTCACCGAGTCTGGATGCACACTCAGTTATTCTGATTTGAAATGCGCTATTAAAATTTTTTTTTTCGGCTGGGAAGCGTTTTGCACTTCACGCAATCAGCAGAGTCTTCCAACCTCTTGGAATGCACACTTGAGGGGCGTGACTCACTGAGACCTGAGTTACAGCTGCTGGACTAGAGCAGATCTGAGATTTTAAAATCTCTCAGAAATCGCCGTTTTAGCTACAATAACTACAGAACAATTATACAGAGTAGAATAAATGAAACAGAGAAGTCTATTTAAACAAGAATATAACTTACAGTGATTGCTGAGTCAGTATCGATAGTGTCCTCACCGAGTCTGGATGCACACTCAGTTATTCTGATTTGAAATGCGCTATTAACATTTTTTTTTTCGGCTGGGAAGCGTTTTGCACTTCACGCAATCAGCAGAGTCTTCCAACCTCTTGGAATGCACACTTGAGGGGCGTGACTCACTGAGACCTGAGTTACAGCTGCTGGACTAGAGCAGATCTGAGATTTTAAAATCTCTCAGAAATCGCCGTTTTAGCTACAATAACTACAGAACAATTATACAGAGTAGAATAAATGAAACAGAGAAGTCTATTTAAACAAGAATATAACTTACAGTGATTGCTGAGTCAGTATCGATAGTGTCCTCACCGAGTCTGGATGCACACTCAGTTATTCTGATTTGAAATGCGCTATTAACATTTTTTTTTTCGGCTGGGAAGCGTTTTGCACTTCACGCAATCAGCAGAGTCTTCCAACCTCTTGGAATGCACACTTGAGGGGCGTGACTCACTGAGACCTGAGTTACAGCTGCTGGACTAGAGCAGATCTGAGATTTTAAAATCTCTCAGAAATCGCCGTTTTAGCTACAATAACTACAGAACAATTATACAGAGTAGAATAAATGAAACAGAGAAGTCTATTTAAACAAGAATATAACTTACAGTGATTGCTGAGTCAGTATCGATAGTGTCCTCACCGAGTCTGGATGCACACTCAGTTATTCTGATTTGAAATGCGCTATTAAAATGTTTTTCGGCTGGGAAGCGTTTTGCACTTCACGCAATCAGCAGAGTCTTCCAACCTCTTGGAATGCACACTTGAGGGGCGTGACTCACTGAGACCTGAGTTACAGCTGCTGGACTAGAGCAGATCTGAGATTTTAAAATCTCTCAGAAATCGCCGTTTTAGCTACAATAACTACAGAACAATTATACAGAGTAGAATAAATGAAACAGAGAAGTCTATTTAAACAAGAATATAACTTACAGTGATTGCTGAGTCAGTATCGATAGTGTCCTCACCGAGTCTGGATGCACACTCAATTATTCTGATTTGAAATGCGCTATTAACATTTTTTTTTTCGGCTGGGAAGCGTTTTGCACTTCACGCAATCAGCAGAGTCTTCCAACCTCTTGGAATGCACACTTGAGGGGCGTGACTCACTGAGACCTGAGTTACAGCTGCTGGACTAGAGCAGATCTGAGATTTTAAAATCTCTCAGAAATCGCCGTTTTAGCTACAATAACTACAGAACAATTATACAGAGTAGAATAAATGAAACAGAGAAGTCTATTTAAACAAGAATATAACTTACAGTGATTGCTGAGTCAGTATCGATAGTGTCCTCACCGAGTCTGGATGCACACTCAGTTATTCTGATTTGAAATGCGCTATTAAAATGTTTTTCGGCTGGGAAGCGTTTTGCACTTCACGCAATCAGCAGAGTCTTCCAACCTCTTGGAATGCACACTTGAGGGGCGTGACTCACTGAGACCTGAGTTACAGCTGCTGGACTAGAGCAGATCTGAGATTTTAAAATCTCTCAGAAATCGCCGTTTTAGCTACAATAACTACAGAACAATTATACAGAGTAGAATAAATGAAACAGAGAAGTCTATTTAAACAAGAATATAACTTACAGTGATTGCTGAGTCAGTATCGATAGTGTCCTCACCGAGTCTGGATGCACACTCAGTTATTCTGATTTGAAATGCGCTATTAACATTTTTTTTTTCGGCTGGGAAGCGTTTTGCACTTCACGCAATCAGCAGAGTCTTCCAACCTCTTGGAATGCACACTTGAGGGGCGTGACTCACTGAGACCTGAGTTACAGCTGCTGGACTAGAGCAGATCTGAGATTTTAAAATCTCTCAGAAATCGCCGTTTTAGCTACAATAACTACAGAACAATTATACAGAGTAGAATAAATGAAACAGAGAAGTCTATTTAAACAAGAATATAACTTACAGTGATTGCTGAGTCAGTATCGATAGTGTCCTCACCGAGTCTGGATGCACACTCAGTTATTCTGATTTGAAATGCGCTATTAAAATTTTTTTTTTCGGCTGGGAAGCGTTTTGCACTTCACGCAATCAGCAGAGTCTTCCAACCTCTTGGAATGCACACTTGAGGGGCGTGACTCACTGAGACCTGAGTTACAGCTGCTGGACTAGAGCAGATCTGAGATTTTAAAATCTCTCAGAAATCGCCGTTTTAGCTACAATAACTACAGAACAATTATACAGAGTAGAATAAATGAAACAGAGAAGTCTATTTAAACAAGAATATAACTTACAGTGATTGCTGAGTCAGTATCGATAGTGTCCTCACCGAGTCTGGATGCACACTCAGTTATTCTGATTTGAAATGCGCTATTAAAATGTTTTTCGGCTGGGAAGCGTTTTGCACTTCACGCAATCAGCAGAGTCTTCCAACCTCTTGGAATGCACACTTGAGGGGCGTGACTCACTGAGACCTGAGTTACAGCTGCTGGACTAGAGCAGATCTGAGATTTTAAAATCTCTCAGAAATCGCCGTTTTAGCTACAATAACTACAGAACAATTATACAGAGTAGAATAAATGAAACAGAGAAGTCTATTTAAACAAGAATATAACTTACAGTGATTGCTGAGTCAGTATCGATAGTGTCCTCACCGAGTCTGGATGGACACTCAGTTATTCTGATTTGAAATGCGCTATTAACATTTTTTTTTTCGGCTGGGAAGCGTTTTGCACTTCACGCAATCAGCAGAGTCTTCCAACCTCTTGGAATGCACACTTGAGGGGCGTGACTCACTGAGACCTGAGTTACAGCTGCTGGACTAGAGCAGATCTGAGATTTTAAAATCTCTCAGAAATCGCCGTTTTAGCTACAATAACTACAGAACAATTATACAGAGTAGAATAAATGAAACAGAGAAGTCTATTTAAACAAGAATATAACTTACAGTGATTGCTGAGTCAGTATCGATAGTGTCCTCACCGAGTCTGGATGCACACTCAGTTATTCTGATTTGAAATGCGCTATTAAAATGTTTTTCGGCTGGGAAGCGTTTTGCACTTCACGCAATCAGCAGAGTCTTCCAACCTCTTGGAATGCACACTTGAGGGGCGTGACTCACTGAGACCTGAGTTACAGCTGCTGGACTAGAGCAGATCTGAGATTTTAAAATCTCTCAGAAATCGCCGTTTTAGCTACAATAACTACAGAACAATTATACAGAGTAGAATAAATGAAACAGAGAAGTCTATTTAAACAAGAATATAACTTACAGTGATTGCTGAGTCAGTATCGATAGTGTCCTCACCGAGTCTGGATGCACACTCAGTTATTCTGATTTGAAATGCGCTATTAAAATGTTTTTCGGCTGGGAAGCGTTTTGCACTTCACGCAATCAGCAGAGTCTTCCAACCTCTTGGAATGCACACTTGAGGGGCGTGACTCACTGAGACCTGAGTTACAGCTGCTGGACTAGAGCAGATCTGAGATTTTAAAATCTCTCAGAAATCGCCGTTTTAGCTACAATAACTACAGAACAATTATACAGAGTAGAATAAATGAAACAGAGAAGTCTATTTAAACAAGAATATAACTTACAGTGATTGCTGAGTCAGTATCGATAGTGTCCTCACCGAGTCTGGATGCACACTCAGTTATTCTGATTTGAAATGCGCTATTAAAATGTTTTTCGGCTGGGAAGCGTTTTGCACTTCACGCAATCAGCAGAGTCTTCCAACCTCTTGGAATGCACACTTGAGGGGCGTGACTCACTGAGACCTGAGTTACAGCTGCTGGACTAGAGCAGATCTGAGATTTTAAAATCTCTCAGAAATCGCCGTTTTAGCTACAATAACTACAGAACAATTATACAGAGTAGAATAAATGAAACAGAGAAGTCTATTTAAACAAGAATATAACTTACAGTGATTGCTGAGTCAGTATCGATAGTGTCCTCACCGAGTCTGGATGCACACTCAGTTATTCTGATTTGAAATGCGCTATTAAAATTTTTTTTTTCGGCTGGGAAGCGTTTTGCACTTCACGCAATCAGCAGAGTCTTCCAACCTCTTGGAATGCACACTTGAGGGGCGTGACTCACTGAGACCTGAGTTACAGCTGCTGGACTAGAGCAGATCTGAGATTTTAAAATCTCTCAGAAATCGCCGTTTTAGCTACAATAACTACAGAACAATTATACAGAGTAGAATAAATGAAACAGAGAAGTCTATTTAAACAAGAATATAACTTACAGTGATTGCTGAGTCAGTATCGATAGTGTCCTCACCGAGTCTGGATGCACACTCAGTTATTCTGATTTGAAATGCGCTATTAAAATGTTTTTTTTCGGCTGGGAAGCGTTTTGCACTTCACGCAATCAGCAGAGTCTTCCAACCTCTTGGAATGCACACTTGAGGGGCGTGACTCACTGAGACCTGAGTTACAGCTGCTGGACTAGAGCAGATCTGAGATTTTAAAATCTCTCAGAAATCGCCGTTTTAGCTACAATAACTACAGAACAATTATACAGAGTAGAATAAATGAAACAGAGAAGTCTATTTAAACAAGAATATAACTTACAGTGATTGCTGAGTCAGTATCGATAGTGTCCTCACCGAGTCTGGATGCACACTCGATGTTTAATGGGACTTTTTGGAGGGAGAAGGGCTCTTTTCATTTAACATCTTGAATTGGACTTTGTGGGGATCTTTGGATGGGGTGTGCATTTTTGTTCATTTTTTAATGAGTGGAGTTGGGTGGATGAGTAACATTTAACTCAACATTCCTGTTTTCGTTCTTCAATGAAACAAATAATTGTTCAATAAAATAAAACTTAATAATAAAATAAAATAAAATAAAACTTGTTCTGTTCTACTTTTAAAAAATCTGTTGAAATGTCATGTTTTTTTGTTTAATTTTGCATCGAATATTTCCAAAATTCCCCAGCTTAACTTCCCATGTAAACTTTCCGAAAACTTCCCGTAAATTTACCGGAAACTTTCCCCCCCTTTGCAACCCTATTGAGGTATAGCAATTGTTTATCCATTCCAATACTTCATTGTTCACCGTCTGATCGTCATCTTGAAGGCCGGAATGGAGATTGACTTAAAAGACAACTTCTACAATGGCATTGCTTCATGATGAGCCAATTAGCAGTGTTAATAAAAAGCAGAATTGTCCTCAGGGTATATAGTCATTGGGTTTCGAGACCATATAGACCAAAGAGTTCTGACGCTTTTGCTCTCAGTAGGTCTAGAAAGATAACCTCAACACTTCCCATATCGAAATGTTGTCCTGTTGCCTTCATTAGCAGATATCAGTTTATAGAAATAAGGGCTATACTAACCGTCCATGCTGGTGCCCAACAGATCATTATTTTAGATGAGGCCACGGCATCCATCGATGCAGAGACCGACGCCTTGATCCAGAACACCATCAAAGAAGCCTTCGAAGACTGTACCATGCTCACCATCGCCCATCGTATCAACACTGTCATGTACTCAGATCGAATTCTAGTCATGGACAACGGGGAGGTAACAGACAGACACAAAAACACAAAGGTAGGTTAATGTGAAAATAAACCTATACTTACAGTAAGTGTTCTGTTCGACAGGTGGCAGAGTTAGATCATCCAGATGTGCTGAAGCAGCGACCAGACTCTCTGTTCTCCGCGCTCCTTGCTGCTGCTAACACTATGAACCACTGAGGCCCTGGGGCTCCACCATACATTTGTGGCTGTCAGTCCGCTCATATTAAAATGTGGACTGGTTGGCTAGGATCATGCAGAGCTGACCAGTATAGACTGCGCTCTACAGAAGCCCTGAGAAGAAAATTAGACTTTTTTTCAGTGGCTCTGGTTTTTTTTTCTCTCCTGTCTTTGTGCCAAAATTATGCATGACAGTAAGGTCACATAACAACCATTTGTTCAGAGTGCAGGTAGCAATTGAAACTCACCTGGCAAAAAACATGATTGTTCTTATTCCTGTGTAACAAATGTTCCTTTCAGCCTTTTGTGGCCAAAATATTAGCACTACAACAACAAACACCTGTCCTGATTTTCATCAAGCAATACTTTTCCACTAACGAAACAAAGTGAAGAAACGTTTTCATTTGTTTTTAAGCCAAACTTTGTAAATAGTAATGTATTTATCTCACTTGTCTGCTGAAACATATACCTGTACAATGTTATTTCATAGGAATGTTTACACATTTACCATGAATGTATATTTATTTATTGATTTTGTATGACTTGCTGCCAAAGTTTTATATGTAAAGTGTTGATCTGGGTTACAATGCACTACATGTGGAAAACCTTTTGAAATAGCATTTGCATTTCATCTTATACAAATAGAAAATAGAGTTTACTATTGTAATTAAAGATCAACAGACTGAAGTAAATGTTGCTGCATGCACTAGGTGGCAATAAATCCTGTACATTTGTAAGGTGTTTGCTTCAATCAATGATAATGTTCTTTTTAATTCCCTGTCAGCTCCCGTAATTTGGATTCAAAATGTACCGTAGCCGACCCGCAAAAACGGGCTACGAAAGCCCTAATCACTTAAGGGAAACACGCTACACTTTCTAAAATGATTCAAATTTTAAAAACACAAATGTGCCCAACATCTTCAACAAATTGATAAATCATGTGCATTAAATAATCCTGCATTAAAGGATGCATTAATGCTGTAAATAATAAAACTGTGCAATAATCTTAAAATACAACAGAAACCAGGGGAAACTAAAGAGTGATCCACACAGCTGGGACCGGAGCCTTGTTGACATTCAGGGATATAAAGTTGGCCAACCATCGCTTGGAACTCACCTCAAATGTACATTTTTGTTGGCTTATTCTAACAATGTGATCCCTGTTTCCTGCATATCTGATGTAAGTTAGCTTGCTAACGTAGCTAACATGGTCATTTCAAAATATACTGACAAAACCCTTACAACAATGAACCAGACTAACTTTGCCTACAGCGACAGTTGGCCAACTTGGTAATCCCCAAAAGTCAACATTGCTTCAATCCCAGCTGTGTGCTTCACTTTTTAGTGTCCTCTTGTTTCTGTTGTGTTTTGAGCTTCTTGCAGGTTTTTTTTATTTGCATCGTTATATTTATGCAGCGCTTTTAGTAAATGCTCCACATGTTTCGTCAAGTTGGTGAATGTTTTCTAAATGCTGCGCATGTGTTGTCAAGTTGGTGAAGATGTTTCCTAATTTTCATGTGTTTTTGGCACATTTGTGTTTTTATATTTGCATTGCAGTGGTTTAGGAAGTGCAGTGTGTTTCTCCTCATGTAAGTGTTTGGCTCCGTTGAAACGTGTTTGTATCTGTTGGCCACCGTAGAAGTGTTCAAAGACATTTATAGCTTAGTACGCACAATCAACAGCTATTTTCTACAGACAGTAAACTATCCTCTGGAGTGACACCATCAGGAAATGCGGATTGAAGGGGGGGAGGTTAATGCTTGATAGTTTTGCGAAGTTGGTGAATTCTTCTTGAGGATCAGCTAAAAAAGTAGAGAATGTTTGTTTAGCATTTCCTTTAGAAGAGAATTTCACACATATAGGTAGCAAATCCAAGCGGTGTCTTAGAAGGAAGAGGGTTTTGTGCTGTGAGATCCTGTTGAGGTGTGACATCCCTTTCATCTGTGCTCATTGTGTTGAGGTGGGGAGGTCTCGTCCCCTGCCTGCTCTTTCAATCCCTCCTTTATCTCCCCACTGTGTGACGGGGATACACCATAGGCCTACATATTAAGATATATCATTTTCACGCGTAAATATATAAAGGGATGCTTTGAATAAAAGCATGTTAAGAGCTAATCTAATAAGCACTTCACACTCAAGCCTGTTTATTGTTGTGTACAGTATAGATATCCAACATAAGAAGAAGGTGAAAAATAACTAACGTTACATTTTAGTGTGTTGCTCGGATTTAGCTCTTATCACCGGTTTTCTAATTGATTAATGTATGAAGTTCAGGTTAGCTGATGCACACAACAACTTTTAGCTAAAGTACAAGGGTACTTGTTAACAAATACAAAGGGGCTGACGGGAATATTCAACACGAGTCAGGCACCTGGTAAAGATGCCACCTGGTCGCCTCCCTAGGGAGGTGTTCCAGGCACGTCCAGCTGGGAGGAGACCGAGGGGCTGACCCAGGACCAGCTGGAGGGATTATATCTCCACGCTGGCCTGGGAGCGCCTTTGGATCTCAAAATCAGAGCTGGTTGAAGTGGCCATAGGGATTTACTCCAGGTGTAACTAAAATCTTATCAGAGTGTTGTGTTGGGATATAATTGATTTAATTGTGACTGGTCAGAATTCCACTGAGTTACATTGCATTGGGAGATTTGAGTTTTAGATATATTGTTAAAGACATGATGGATGTGTCAATTTAGATTTATTACAAGTCAAAATGTAATTATAGATATCTGTAATCTCCCTCATGGACACATGATGGCACCAGAGGTGTTTCTCCTTGTTTTTAAGGCTGAACATGGAATGTCTACTTGTAATTTGTTTGCTTAAAGACTTAATTTTCATGTTAACCTTCACACAATATTTGACACAAAATCTTCACCAACTTGACAACACATGCACAACATTTAGAAAACATGTCATAGCTTACTTTTTAGGAAACTCTCCAGTGACATTGGCAGCTGGGCTGGCCAACCCAGTTCCTGTTGTCTTGTGTTCTCATTCTCACCTTTGGGCTCTCAGCATACTAATATTGTATTCCTAAATAGACCACATGTGGAATTTCGCTGCCCATTGGTTAAATAATTAATTCAAAATGGACAAAAAAACAACTTTCAATTGTTGATACGCTAAGTCAGTCCAATTAAAAGAATCAAATTCATGTTTTTATTAAGGAAGGCCTTTGAAAATCAAATGGTTATCTTAGTTTTGCATTACTTAAAACTTGATCAGCAGTTTGGTCCATATAACGCTCCGAGCACATCTTCTCAGCTGCTTCAAAAACGTTGGATTTTTTGCCAACCAGTCACAAGTTTTCTGCTCCTTCCTTTAGGCCAGGGCTAAATAAAAATATATCAATGGCTCAGTTATACTTGTGTTGGGTTAACCAGCTGGTGAGTTTGATATCAACATATTACAAAGGTTTGTTATCGCATCCCAGATTCATACTGTCCATCCTATCATTCGGCACATTCATTTTGCTCCTCTGTGGGGACTTAACACTGAAGCCTTTATTTATTTAAGACCCAATGCACTGAGAAAAAAGCGCATCATGGGCTTTAATAATGGGAACAGCAGCAAACAGAGCACATCTTCTCTCTTTTCAAATTGGTGGGAAATAAAGCAGTAATCAAATTTAAAGATATATATTGATTCTGCTATCTTAGGGTTGTTTTTTATTTAATTTAAGAGGGATTGAAGTATGCAAAAATAATAGTCTAGAACTGTGTTCTAATTTTTTTTTTGGGAACAGTGGAACTTGTTTCTTCTCTTTTTCCATATTCCCATAAATGTTTCAGGGGTCAGGCCAGATTAGTTTGTCCCTGTCTTGGGAACCCAATGGTCACTGTGCCGGTCACTGGTTCAACCCCCCGCATGGACCAATAATGTACAAAACACATAAAATATACATTTTGGGGGGGGTGAGATTGGAGCCTCGCAGCGGCAAAACCGTGCCGCGCCACACTAATTGCGCCGCATAAGCGCATAGGTGCAACGCTTTTGCGGCTCAGTTGAGGCTCCCTCCGCCAGGTGAGGCCCCACGCAGTAAAACCTGACTTTAGGGGATTTATAAAGTATGCTATTTTCTCTCCGAGTTTTGCTCAATGTTCACATTGACTGACACGACAAACCATTACTTACACACGGTAATACACGTTTTTATGTACAAAAGTGGTGGGGCACAAAAAACGTATGTCTATATATATAACCTTCTGCAGTGAGGTTCATGGCTGGTGAGGCACTGGCACTGACTCTTCAGGTTTACAAATATTATATTTTGACCTAAATCAAAATATAATATTATTTTCAAAACTTTTTTTGTCGGATGCTTCGATTAATTTTAAACAGACAGTTCGACAAAGGGATACCCAAAAAATATAATTTTATTATTTAAATATTGAATTGTTCTCTCTTAGTAAGATCCTCACTGTAGACACTAATTAGAAGAACACAGACTAAAACAGCAATGCACAGACGAATCAGATTAAACATGATCTTAAAATATATTTAATTTTTTATTTTGTTGTAATCATTCTTTTTAATACTTTCTGCTGACACTAGGTGGGGCTGTGCCTAATGACCAGTTGCCACTGGTAATCACTGGTAATACATAAAAAAAAAAACACATACAGTTGGTTGTGTAGGATGAGCTGGTATGAGTCAAGCACGCGCTGACGTAGCTGCACGCAAACGCGGGTGGGAGGAGCTAAGTCTCGCGCGGCTGTGAGTTTGTCAGTTTCCTAAAAATAGCGGAGATCTTCTGTCTCTGTTTATCTGCGGGAGTGGCTTTGATAAAAAGCAGTATTTACAGAAGGACACAGAGGGGTAAGTCTTCTGCCGTTATGTGTGTAAAGTCTGTTTACTGTCTGTCTGTCTGTCTGCTGTGGACACTCAGAGGGGAGCCACTTCAGATAATGTTCCGAGATTCCTGTCAACACACAGCAACTTGTAGTCCGTTACATTGTTCCTACAAAATAAAAGTAAGTGCTCTGTAAGCTATGGGTTAACATGAGTTAAGTTGAGAAACTTCTTGATGTGTTTTTGTTGAGCTTTTGTGGCTTAACGTCTCATTCCATGTGAGTACAGACTACAGTACGCGTAGCCTATTGTACATGTTGTTGTGATAAACCGTGATGGAGCTTCATAAAACTTTTATTCACTCTGCAACGCTGTGCAAACCACTAGCTGTTTTTAGCCGGGAAGCTACTTTCTCTATTGTGTTCCTGGGATACTCCTGTGTCTTAATGTAATGGAACCTGCTGTTTCAGAAAGTGTGGTGTATAGATAATATGTTCTAAATGGTTTACTAGTGGGGCTGCTATTAGTAGGATCAACAGCTAAAACTAACAAAAGTTCATAGCAATTCAGAAACACCGTCATACTGGAAGTCCCTACTACAGTACAGGAATGCTATAGTACCATTACACTGACTCTTAATAATAAATACACGAAGGTAATTGGTCTTAGCTGTCAAAAAACAAAACGTTTATCTCACACAGCACAACAAAGAGTTCTGCACTATTTCAATCTAAGAGTTTTAGTCCAAAATGCTGTCAGTATAGTAAGCCTACCTAAAAAAATACCAAACGTAGTATATTCCCTAAAAAAAGACTTGTCAGTTGTTTGGTCTCATGTCGTTTTGTTTTAGAAAAGAAGAAACAAATGATTCAGTTATCGGATTTTTAAAGTATAACTTCAATTTTTTCAAGTCTATCCTCATACAAAAGTAACATTTGTACTTTGAAGGGATAATCAGGAGATCACTATTTATTTGTTTTGTTCATAGGCTACTGGCTAAAAAGGGATCCCTTCATGAAGCGATGTCAGTGTAAAATGACATGCATTGGTTCACGCTAACTTTACACTTCAGCGCTCAAAGAATGGATCTCTTTTGTTGCTAATATTGACAATAGGACCAATTACACAATCCAATATTGTTTGCAAGTGCATATCAGCATGTGAGTATTGTCTTAAGACAGCATTGAAAATAGGCCTTAATGTCTCTCCCCCTTTGCCACAGGTTTAAAGATTTTTAAACTCAAAACAAGTTGCATTAATGCTGTCTGTGTGGTTTCTATGAGAATTGAGACAATTCAAGACTAAGAAGGGAAGTGGTACTCTTTCGTCAGTACATTTAAAACAAAAATGTCTTAAGTCTGGAAGGTAAGATTACAGAAATACAGCATCAAAACATGATGATATTTTATATTTGTGTTCTGTATGGTTTCCAATTGTAAAAAAACATAGAATTTGACATGACACATGTTGAATTTGTGATGTGACATTACCAGATTTGGGAACAATGACCAAGCGTGGCTGACAGGAAAACATGACATTACATTACATGTCATTTGTTAGACGCTTTTATCCAAAGCGGCTTACATACTCAATACTGTGGACAATCCCCACAGGAGCAATTTGGGGTGAAGTGTGTTGCCCAGGAACACAACGACATGCTGACTGCAGTGGGGTTTGAATCTGCACCACACACCTCCCAAAACACATCTTTAAGATAAAAAATATTTCTGAATCTTCTCACAAGACTTTTTGGAGTCTCTGTATATATTCCTAAATCTCCCACATTTTATTGGGAGCTTTTTGGAGCAGTGGAGGGAGCGGAACATTATTGACCAGTTTCAGTTGTTGCTTTACAGATGTTTTCTCATAAAGCAATTTAGCCAACTCATTAAGAAAGGTGATGAGCATTGGGCCCGGAACATAAGCAGAGGTTTCTATGCACTTTGTGCCTCAAGACAAATATAGTTTCAGCATATCTGAATGTTGTTCTCCAGTATAATTCAATAAATAAATTGATTTGCCCCTGATCTGTATTTACAGTTAGTGTGAAGACGGTTTCACTCGCTCTCCTAACCTGGCAGGGCCTGGGGGATTCTCCAAAAGTCTCTGCTAGTTTGGAATGAAATGGCTTTATTTATTCAACAGGATCACTTCCTTTTCTCTCTTGAATCTTCCTCTGGGACTTTTTTGTTCAGTCAGTAGCCATTTCATCAGGTTTCTGAAATGTCCTACATTTGGTTTTATTATTCGAAGAGGACGCAGTTATGTTTAAAAGAGAAGTTTTTTTTTAGTATGTAACAGTAAGCCTGTAAATCCAACTCCAGGTTAAAAGGAAATAACTTCAAAAGGTTATTTAGTAGGGGTGTAACGGTTCACAAACATTTCGGTTCGGTACGTACCTCGGTTTTTAGGTCACGGTTCGGTTCAGTACGTTTTCGCTACAGCAGAAAAAATTATCACAAAACATAAAATATATATATATTTTTTATTACTATTATTAAACTGTGAATAATGTATGCACTCAAATAAATACAAAATATAATACAAATAAACATTAAGGTGCAGCATTTCGATGAACTGAAATAATCTGTATTTGAAATTTACTGTACTTGTACTCACAAAACATAAACTATTTTTGGGTTTTTAATTATTATTAAACTGTGAATATTCACTCAAATAAATACAAAATATAATAAAACAAACATTAAGGTGCAGCATTTCGATGAACTGCAATAATCTGTATTTGAACTGTACTGTACTAGTACCTAAGCAGCCAGTTTGACATTATGACTTGCTTGTCATTGTATTTTCATGTTTTTTTTAAAGAAAAATGAACTTGTCCACATTGCTTGCCGAAAGGGCAGATCTGCTGGCACTAACAATGTCTCCTGCTGTGGAGAACACCCTCTCGCTAGGGACAGAGGTAGCAGATACAGCCAGGTAGTGCTTTGCTAACATGGCAACATAAGGATATTTGGCGTTTGTAATAGCTTTGGCTCGGTCTAAACTTTTTGCGAGTGGTAGAGGCTTAAATGCTAGTGAGAGTTGGGTTTGCACTTCAATCTTTTTTCTTTTGGTACCGGTGATATTCACGTTCGGGTGATGCCTTTTCAAATGAGTATGCAAGTTTGATGCATTGCCAGCCGTAACCAATTTTAGTTGAACAATGCCGACAAACAGCTTTGGTTCGGTCCACCTGTCTTTGTCCGTCATCCTTGTACGTAACTGCGAAACCAAAATGTTCCCAAACCGGAAACTTCAATGATGCTGGAGGATTTTAGAGCTCAACTTTATCTGCGTTCACCATTTCGACAGTTCTCAAATTACTGACTACATTTGAACGCATCCCTGTGACCAGCTCTCATAGTATGCCTCTCGTCCAATGAAATGACTATGATGCGTTGAACCCAATGTGAGCAAATTACTCTGAATGCTGAGACGCAGCACCTGAGATTACTTCCAAAAAGTTGTTCACGTTCTCAATTTTTTCACACGTGTACCGAACCGAAGGGCCCGTAGCGTACCGAATAATTTCGGTACGTGTACCGTTACACCCCTAGGCATGTTTTTGTAATAGTCTAGAAACTCTATGCTATAACTTTGGAACCAGGAGAGACAGAAATACATTGGCTGAAAAGCGTCTTGTCAACAGGCGCAGAAAGGTCCTGCTCTGGGTTCAGGCCTCTTTGGCTCTTCACTGCCCGGTCCTTGCTCTTTGTTTTCATATTTCATTAGCGGGGGTAGCGGCATGGAGCATCACCTTCAATTATCCTGCCTGTCAGTGGACTGACAGCGGCTGTCTGCTGGCTTTAGTGATTACAGGCTTCAGGGGACAGGTAATCAGGTCATGGTTACACTGTCAGCCTGCTGAGACCACAGGGAGCATATGGGAGAACTCTCACATCTACACTCAGTTATCTCCCACTTAGATATCCTGGATGCTGTCAAGTCTGAAGCAGATATACTTTCATTTTGGTTTGGTGTTTATATTTTTCTTTGTTTACAGTTTTGTTCAGTTATCATTTGAATGGCATTAAGGATCGTAGGTTTCTATATTGAAAAGCGGGTCTTTTTTTTTCACGACACTGTGTCTCAGGGCTTCTTAATATTAAAAAAACTATGAATGTGTCATAACCTCCTAACGGGAAGAAACTCAGCTAACCGATGATAGGAACCATTTTTACCGAAACAAAAACACAAGTCTCACAAGAAGGTTCTAAATGACCCCTGGGCGAAAACATGCTAATGAAGAGCACAGAACTCTAGCTATACCGATCGATATACTTATTGGATCTGCACAAACAAGCTTCGATAACATCCTGAGATTCCACAGATTATAGAAATATATAAGTATCATCACTGAGCGATTAGATCTTGCGACAGGGGAAGCAAATACAGACAACACACGACGTAGCTTTAGGTAGCAAAATACGGAGATATGCTCACCTTTAGCTGTTATTCTGATCAAAAGTCTTTTTCAATGGCAATAAAACGAGAAAAACGCGGTTGAAGGTTAATCCAATGTGTCTGTCACTTTGAAAAAATTATTGATAATCCATAATTCCATTTTTATGCAAAAATGGGAGAATAAATATTAGCTGCTAATGGTAGCCACCAGAGGTTAGCGCAGCTTCCGGTTTTGCTACGCGTCAGTCTCACGCCTTATTTGGTAACGTGTGTGTGTATGTGGAACTTTCCCTCGATTCTATTGGCTCTAGTGGTTAGAAAGACATGTCAATCATCAAAATCGACCAAGGTGGGCCAGAGATCAAATCCACCCAAATGACCCCAGAAGTGTTTTTTTTGGTGCTAAATCTCTCTAAAAAGGTCAAATTTTACTTGTTTTGCATCAATCTTGATACAGGGTACTTATTATATGTTATAGTTTGGATTCCTAAAGCTTTTAGTCTACCATCCCATCATTCAAGGGTGGTTTTCACTATAAGTAATGTGTTTTTTTTGGACGGACACAACAATTACATTTGTTTTACTATGTTCAATCTGAATTTACTTTAAAATAAAAATAAATCTATATTTATTCTGACTTTTCTACATCCAACTCACAGGTTTATCATTGCTTTGAGAAAAAAGATTATTAATTTCCCCCCTTTTAGAAGTGAAGTTATGGTAATTTGTTCTGGGAATGTCATTTTCGAGCCTGAGACCAGGAAAACAGGCTCAGGGTTTAGGGACTGCCTGGGACCCAAAGCTTGCGATTTTGCACTTTTTTCCATATCCTAGGCCAGTAATGAAAAATATGACATCCATCTTTGTACTTACCATTTGGATCTGTTGTAAACCATATTCTAAAGATACTGATACTAATGTAGTTTTTGAAGACAACATAAAAAATGTAGCCAAAATGCGGGATTTATATATTTATATTTATTTTGTTTTAAGAAGCGAGACTTGTTTTTGCCCATAATCCAAAATCCAAACAGAAAGCTCTTATCTGCTTTGATAAGCAGTGACCCTCTGTGTCTGGTGGAGACCAAAGTGAGCTAAAAAGAGAATATTGGACTTACATCAGGTGGCCAGAACAGGACTTCCATGTAAAGAAGAAACTGTTTGCTAACACGTTAGCCAAATCATCGGAAAATGTACAAGTAGAAAAGTGACCAAAAATGTGCAAACATTTATTGCAGTTTATAAAAAAGATATTAAGATCTGTCACCAATATGTTCCAAAGCACCATAAAAGCCTTCATGCATTTCAGTTACTGAAGGATGCATGAAGTCCGGTCTATGTCCTACTTTCATGTATGGATAATATGGCTATTCCAGATAATAAGGTCCTCCTTGGGATGATACCAATCCAGAACATCTTGTGTTTTAAGTAAGTTAATGTGTTTTTAACTTTTGCGTTAGGTACCGTCTTGTGCATAATGGGTCTACTGTATGCATGCGCAGAAGGTTCTGATTACTACAAATCGGATTAAGATGTAGGTCTCTAAAGAAACATAACATTTATCATTCTTCAACATTTAGGTCAGCATTTTCACCTGACATTTCACAGTCATCTCTACATTAGTTAAAACAGGAAGCTTTCAAAACAAAACATTGTCAAGATGGTGAGCATGTAGATAACAAAGTAGATATATTTTTTAAACCTGGCATTAAGAGACATTTATACTGTATGCCAAATGAAACCTCCAAACACTGATACCATACCTTCCAGTGGTTGGCTCTGGCTGGATTTCATATATCAGTTCATAATGTCAATCGTTCACGTTGCTGTGCCCTAATGTCATCTGGCTGGAGACGTTTCTGGAACCCTGCCTAAGTAATCCAAAGCACTTGGTCTTCATGCTCAAACAATGCACTTTCAAGAGTATATGTTATGCATACAATTCTCTTTCTGGGGTGTGTCAGTCACTTCAGTTATTTGGCATTATGGATACTTAGGTATTTAGTGAGCTCACATAAGGTTATTGAGTTTATTATAGGGGCCAGATATCTGAATATTTGTCTTTGTAGTGTAGACTTCAGTATCTTATAGGGGTGTAACGGTTCACAAACATTTCGGTTCAGTACGTACCTCGGTTTTTAGGTAACGGTTCGGTACGTTTTAGGTACAGCAGAAAAAATTATCACAAAACATCAAATATATATATATATATATTTTTTTAGTATTATTAAACTGTGAATAATGTATTCACTCAAATAAATACAAAATATAATAAAATAAACATTAAGGTGCAGCATTTCGATGAACTGAAATAATCTGTATTTGAACTGTACTGTACTAGTACCTAAGCAGCCAGTTTGACATTAGGACTTGCTTGTCATTGTATTTTCATGTTTTTTAAAAGAAAGATGAACTTGTCCACATTGCTTGCCGAAAGGGCAGATCTGCTGGCACTAACAATGTCTCCTGCTGTGGAGAACACCCTCTCGCTAGGGACAGAGGTAGCAGATACAGCCAGGTAGCGCTTTGCTAACATGGCAACATAAGGATATTTGGCGTTTGTAATAGCTTTGGCTCGGTCTAAACTTTTTGCAAGTGGTGGAGGCTTAAATGCTAGTGGGAGTTGGGTTTGCACTTCAATCTTTTTTCTTTTGGTACCGGTGATATTCACGTTCGGGTGATGCCTTTTCAAATGAGTATGCAAGTTTGATGTATTGCTGTGATAATCGCGATATGCGCATGCGCGATATTCACATCGCAGGACGTGCAATTTAAAAAAATGTTTTATTATTATAATTTTATTTTTTATAACTTGCCATATTAAGTAGGCAAATTAACTCAAACACGTCATGTTACAATTATGTTGCTGCTTTCTACCAAAGGAAAACTTGCGCGGCTCTCTTGCAACAACTTTTTCAAATCTGTAATCAAAGAGGTCCGCAACAACGCTATCGACCAATCAGATTGCTTGATTTGACTTGTCAGTTTTATAAATATATTTAAATTTCTTCCGTTACGAAACAAACTTACAAAGCATAAAATGGAAACATTTAAGATTAACTTCGACCTCCGGGGGGGGGTCTTACTATAGTATTGAGGAGTGGATTGAGCAAGTTGAATGTCGCGTCGGGCCGAACCACGCCCCTTAGCTGTGATATAATGAGCATATACCACGGCCTGTCGTGAGCTATTGCTTAAACATATCATTGACTGGATATATAGTTGGTGATAAAGATGACACAAAGCTGATGATTTCCTACGAGAGATCAAATATCACGTTTGAAATACATTTACATAAATGGACATGAAGCTGTAACCGGTAACATGACAGTCTTTTACCACTTGAGTGGTAGTGAGGCAGTGAGGCTCCTTGTGCGGCTCTATGGACTCCATGTGTTCCCAGTGGTATTTTCTTTCCCCCCTGGTTTCCCTAATGATAGAATATTTGGGGCCTTGTGGTAAACAGAAATAGCAACACTTCTGAAGGACAGGCTTCTCTTTTTGCACCGCACGTCGAAGAAATAGACGCTGCAGTGTGTGTGTGTGTGTGTGTGTGTGTGTGTGTGTGTGTGTGTGTGTGTGTGTGTGTGTGTGTGTGTGTGTGTGTGTGTGTGTGTGTGTGTGTGTGTGTGTGTGTGTGTGTGTGTGTGTGTGTGTGTGTGTGTGTGTGTGTGTGTGTGTGTGTGTGTGTGTGTGTGTGTGTGTGTGTGTGTGTGAGATCAAGAGGCTATTTTGAGTCGCCCGTGACCGACTGACTGGCTCAAGTTCTTTCTAGTCATTTATTTAACATGGCCAGTTTTAGGCAGCCCGAGCTGATGCAGGCTGCTCCTGTGTGGACCGAGGAATTTCTTATCCCCTTTGATTAACTGTGACCATGTCTGGCTGAACCAATAACATGCTGAATCACGCACGGCACAGAAGACGACATGTTTGGATGACTCTGTTTCGCTGTGGAGGCATGTTGTGTGTACCTGTCTGTGCTAATGCTAATATCCAGACCTCTATGATCCAGACTGATGTGATTATGGAACAGCACAGGCTCATATCAACTACTGTCAACTGCACTTAAGTCTGGGAGTTTTTTTCCATTCTTTTCTTTTCTTTTCTTATATTTGTTTTGGAAAATATATTCTTGTGTTTTCTCAAATCACATCCAGACATACGGCTTCATTCATTACAGCTGGTCTACAGTTCTCTGCAAACTGATTTTTGGAGACAAGCTGTCTGCTCTGCATGGGAGAAGGGTGCTCTCATTTAAACTCCAGAATAACAGAACTTGGGCAAACATTTCCATCTTTACCTATTCAAACTGATTACTAAAATGTTTGCGACTTCAATGTATATTCAAAATGTCACCCACCACATGAGATACATGAGCCCTCAGGGCTCAACGCTAAGTTTTAAAAGTGGTTGCCAGGCTGGCAACCAGGCATCAGCTTTTGGTTGCCAAAAATGGGGCGAAGCCTGCGAGCTAGTTTAGGCAGTCAACTCAAGCACTTATGCTGCATTCATACATAACGCCCCTTGCCACTCTGCAACCAACCAAACAGAGTCTCCTTAATATGCCGCTCTATTTAACCTGCCAGATCTCTCTCCATGCATTGCTTGCTGCTGCTATTGCCGCAGCTACCTCTACGTCGCTGCTGCTTGCCTGCTGCCACTGCTGCGTTCACTTGCTATTGCTACGTTCATGTTGCTGCTGCTTGCCTGCCGGTGCTGTCCTTGCAAATGTCTACTGCAATCTCCGACTCTGGAACCGAATCATCATACGCAAGAATCCGTAAGAAATGCCTCATTCCCGAAACACAGGCTAGCTCAGGGCATGGTTCAGACGTCGCTGGAACGAGCCACAGCTCCCGCACGACCCACATTCAGGTGTCCCTTCCGTCCTCATTGGGAGTAGCTTGTAATACCCTTGTGCCAGAGGAAGTCCCGAGTTCTACGCCAGCTCCGGTAACAACCCCTCTCTTGTGTGTCAGCTAAGAGTCGCACTGTCTCTCTGTCGGCGGGTATTTAAACACCAAAAAGGCAGGAGCAAGCCTACTCCGGCATTCCCAAAATACCTGCCATCCTGTCCTACCTTCTCGAAGTAAAATCAGCACTTGAAGCCTTTAATTCCACGATATATTCCCGTGAACAAACTCGATTTCCTCTGCCTGCAATGTAAACAAATGTTTCTACTTCCGCGTTCAACCACGTTGTGCCGCTGACGTCACACCCCCGAGGATTCTGGGAATTGGAGTCCCAGATCCAGCCACGAGTTCTAGCTTCCTGACCCCTGCAGCAGCAATTTCTCTGGAATCGCATCTTGGCAGGTTATATAATACTATTATGCATAAGCAATGTTTTTTTATGGAAATATTTGGCCTGTAGTAAGTCATGTTTGAGGCAATAATACAGAAGTTGTAAGTGTATAAGTATTTATACTTCTATAAATCAATTAAATACAAAATGGAAATTAATTAATAATTTCCGTTACGTGAATATGAAGCGGAGCACGATACATTTTTGACCATCATTTTAGACTTCAATCTCTCCTACAGTGTCTCTTCTATGAATACCATGATAATTATCTGCCAAGTGGCCATGTACATTTAATCACCTACCAAAGAAGAGTTTCCTCACAGGAATTAAGCGCTACCTGCAATATCTGCCCCTCGCTGGGTGTGCCTCAGGAGGCTTCATGCTGCAAATCGTTTCCAAGCTCTTTCTAATCACAGATTTTCGTCAAATGACCTTATCACAGGCTTAAATCAAGGTTTCTTAGCAGGTTATGCTGGCTCCCAGGGACCCATGGCTGTCGAAACCCGCACTCAAGACTGAAGTTTGCACTGAAGGAGCCAGGAGTATTACACGTGCTGCTATTTAAACGTTTAAAAACATGACAGGCCCCTAGCCTAGTGCTAGGAGGAATTATTCTAGCAACGTTTCTTTATTGAGCCGTTAGTTCCTCACGATTATTCTGTCAAGAGTATTAATAACTACTAAAGGTTTTTCCCGTTTCTATGCTCTCTAGATGACATGGCAGGGAAAGCGGACATCCCATATGCCTTCTGTGGCATATATATTTTAAGGTTTTACAATCAAATGTGCATTTGGTTGCCATAGTAGCCCACGTTTCTTGACACCTCATCAGAAGCATTATGCTGGATTCTCTACAATACCAGCAAGCACCACTTGGTGTCCATCTTTTAACCATTTCCTAGTTGTTAACTTTCCCAGATAAATTTCTCAACAGCTAGGCCTACCTCTTTCAGAACAGGAACTGGAAACCCTTCCGGCCCGTCTACACTACAGGCATGAAAAAATCTTGGAGCTGGGCGTGTCTGAAGCTTGGCGATTTTTTGCAAGCAACCAATCACATGAATCTCCCGCCCCCGACATACAAAGCAATAGCAATGTTAAAACGAAGTAAACTGGATATAAACTCTCCAAACAGGCGAAAAAACGACCAGTTTCACCCACTGTTTCTGCCACCTCCCTCCATGCCTGCTTCCTCCGGTTTGTATCCCGGTAAATAGTTCCGGTCGTAAAGAACCTGGTGATTTGCTACCGTCATATCTCGTTTGGAATATGAGGAAATGAACTGCGGTCTGGCTCTCCCAGCTTGCACGCGGTTTGATTGGCTGCGCTTGCACTGGCGGGATTTGCATAAACGGGATTTCATTGGCTGATGCCAAGCATCGAGCCTCAAAAGTTGAACATTGTTCAACTTTGAACATTGAACATTGTTCAACTTTTGATGCCGATAGATGCTCGTGATGCTTGCAAAGCCATGCCATGCTCCCCACAATGCAGTTCGGCGAAGATTCAAAATCTTCTACGTCACCCCATTCAAGTGAATGGGCGAAGCGTTGAAAGCATTTTTTGATGCCTGTAGTGTAGACGTACCGTTCCACACGTCTAGAATTATCGGTATCATTCTCGATAGTGCTGATGCAAGCTTCACTGCCACCAGACAAGCTGTCCCGCATCAGAACAGCCTTAATTACAATTCATGTTATTTATTTAGCGCCTTTCCAAATGTTCAAAGTGCTCTCCGTTATACTACATATTAGACTTGTAATACATTCAATACCGATTACTGCCTTCAAATATGGTCTTGGGTCGCGTGCTAGTAAACTCTGGAGAGGTTCATTGCTGGTATGAAGTAGTCCGCATCAAACATGGGAAACAACTATTTGCGCGTCATCGCTTGTTTTGCTATCTATGCTGTGTGCAACATCCAGTAACCTATAGGGTCATGCATTCATTCTGGTGACTGCTTACCTCACTGGTCCCCTGTGTACAGAGAAGGCAGTGGTACAATCTCATCACAGCCACCTGTCATTGGTGAAACCTCCTCATTGCATAACGTCTCATTATGTGTTATAATGTTTTTAATGTACGTTGTCTGATTTATAATCCTATGCGCCGGCCGCAGAGTCTGTTGATGCACTCTCCAGATTAACAGCAGCATGAAAATAACCTGCCAATGCTCCATGATGCAGGCTACTGTAGAAATTGCTGGGATCTGCATTTTATCCGCTTAATGTCACGCCAATTTTGAAAAAGCATCTCCGTACAATGACTTTAGTTTACAGTTTATATTCTGTTTGAGGTTGCCTGGGTAATGCAAACCCAACCTTCTGCAAATGAACGATGTAATACACTTGCGTCTGGTGTAAAGACGCGGACTATTCTGCATGAATGCAACCTTAGAGATGGTTATTGCTCAGATCTTTGGCCCTTAGCCCCTCGGCTTGGGGGTTAGTTATTCGATCATCACTCATCGTGCTATGTACAGGACTGTCTCAGAAAATTAGAATATTGTGATAAAGTTCTTTATTTTCTGTAATGCAATTTAAAAAAACAAAAATGTCATACATTCTGGATTCATTACAAATCAACTGAAATATTGCAAGCCTTTTATTATTTTAATATTGCTGATTATGGCATACAGCTTAAGAAAACTCAAAAATCCTATCTCAAAAAATTAGAATAGTTCCTTAGACCAAGTAAAAAAAAAAGATTTATAACAGCAAAACACAATCAAACATTTGAAAATGTCCATTAATGCACTCAGTACTTGGTTGGGAATCCTTTTGCACGGATTACTGCATCAATGCGGCGTGGCATGGAGGCAATCAGCCTGTGGCATTGCTGAGGTGTTATGGATGCCCAGGATGCTTCAATAGCGGCCTTTAGCTCATTAGCATTGTTGGGTCTGGTGTCTTTCAGCTTCTTCTTCACAATACCCCACATATTCTCTATGGGGTTCAGGTCAGGGGAATTTGCAGGCCAATCGAGGACAGTAATGCCATGGTCAGTACACCAGTTACTGGTGGTTTTGGCACTGTGGGCAGGTGCCAGATCATGCTGGAAAATGAATTCCTCATCTCCATAGAGCTTTTCAGCAGACGGAAGCATGTAGTGCTCTAAAATCTCTTGGTACACAGCTGCATTTACTCTGGGCTTGATGAAACACAGTGGACCAACACCAGCAGCTGACATGGCTCCCCAAACCATCGCTGACTGTGGGAACTTCACACTGGATTTCAAGCAACTTGGATTTTGCTCCTCTCCAGCCTTTCTCCAGACTCTGGCGCCTTGACTTCCAAATGAAATACAAAACTTGCTTTCGTCTGAAAAGAGGACTTTGGACCACTGTGCAACTGTCCAGTGCTTCTTTTCCTTAGCCCAAGTCAGACGCCTCTTCCGTTGTCTTGAGTTCAGAAGTGGCTTGACCATGGGAATACGGCTATTGTAGCCCATTTCCCGGACACGTCTGTGAACAGTGACTTTTGATACCTGGACTCCAGCTTCAGTCCACTGTCTTTGAAGCTCCCCCAAATTCTGGAAGCGACTCTTCTTCACAATGCTGTTAAGGCTGCGGTCATCTCTCTTGGTTGTGCAGCGTTTCCTGCCACATTTCCCCCTTCCAACAGACTTTTTGTGGATGTACTTTGAAACTGCACTCTGTGAACAGCTTGCTCTTTGAGAAATTTCTTTTTGTGTTTTACCCTCCTGATGGAGGGTGTCAATGACGGTCCTCTGGACAGCAGTCAGATCAGCAGTCTTCCCCATACTTGTGATTTAGTTTACTGAACCAAGCTGAGTGTTTTTCAAGGCTCAGGAAACCCTTGCAGGTGTTTCGAGTTAATTCGACGATTCAAGTGATTCGTTGAACACCCTACTAGTATACTTTTTCATGATATTCTAATATTTAGAGATAGGATATTTGAGTTTTCTTAAGCTGTATGCCATAATCAGCAATATTAAAATAATAAAAGGCTTGCAATATTTCAGTTGATTTGTAATGAATCCAGAATGTATGACATTTTTGTTTTTTTAATTGCATTACAGAAAATAAAGAACTTTATCACAATATTCTAATTTTCTGAGACAGTCCTGTATATCTATGGAGTGATGATTACCGAGCCTAGTCGCCGAACTTAACTATATGCCGCTTCTAATAAACATGTTAAAGAAACACGTGAGTTGTCTGACTGAACTGAAAATAAGGTTGCCATTTTTAGTCACCTTGTATTTTAAATAATTAAGATACCATACATTTATACATTAACTTAATAATGAACATGTGGCACCAAATAATGTTCAAATGATTTACAATAAGTGATTAAAACAATTAATTGAAACTTAAGTGGTAGTAAACTTGTCCACCCTCACTTGCTGGTATACTAAATACCAGTAGTGCGGTTGTTCTTCACAGATCCCTCACAAATGAATTGAGCAAGTCACTAGTTTCTTGGTCATCCGTTGTCGCCCTTTCAAATTTGTGTTGTCTTGACCTTTGTGCTGACCCCCACCATAGATCCATTGGCCCTTCAGCATTGAAGTCTTGGATTGGCCAGAATAATACATTTCTAATGTTAAATCAATGAAAACCATTCACAGTTAAGAATTAGATATTCATTATTAATGCTGTAAATTACCTTTTTAATATGTTTAACTATATTTAAAATGTGTTTTTATAGAAGTGATTTATATTTGTATGCCAATATTTTCCTATGGTAAAGTTTCGTTTTACACTTTTATTTTGGTAGTAATAAGATCGAGACTCTTATTTTGAAGGAACTTTTACCGGAAGTGAATGGACAACATTCCTCTTTGCTTTTCGTTCGGGTTTTCCCTTATGCTTTATCAGTTGAATATCTTTGAACATTCGTTTGAGAAGTTGAGGTGTTGGCCGAACTTTTTACCCCACAGTCAAACAACTTAATTTGCTTCACCATTTTTTTGTCGAACAAACGCACCGAGCACACGAGTAAACGTGCATCGCTTTCTGGCTCCGTAATCACACCAATGCAGCAACTTAAGTATCAGTTTCCGACTGGTCACAACAATAATTAAGTATCACTCTTACTGCCCGTCCACACAGCAGCTTAAAAAAATCTTCCAACGCTTCTCTGCCCATTCACTTTGAATGGGGTGACGTCACTTTGCCTCGCTTTTCGCCAAACTGCATTGTGGGGAAGCAAAGCGAAGATTTCCAGGATTTTCAGGATTCAAAAGTTGAGCAATGTTCAACTTTTGAAGCTGAGATGGAAGCGTCAGCCAATCAAATCCCGTTTATGCAAATCTGACAGTACAAGCGCTAGCCAATCAAACCACGTGTAAGCTGGGAGAGCAGACCGCAGTTCATTTCCTCACATTCCAAACGAGAAATTACGGTAGCAAATCACCCGGTTCTTTACGACCAGTAACTATTTACCGGGATACAAACCGGAGGAACCAGGCATGGAGGGAGGGGATTCAAAAAAATAACTCTTTGAATGAACGTAATTAAATCATGGACAATATTTCCACATGATTAAATCACTTTCTTTCAAGATTAAGCAATTTGATTGGTCCAACTTAATTTATTTGGGTTGGTTCAACGTAATCTATTAGGATTGATACTACTTATTTATAAGGTTTGTTACCAACTTAATTTACCTGGGTTGGGTCAACATAATTGCTTAAAGCTGAAAGAAAGCCATTTCATCATGTGGAAATACTGTCCATGATTTAATCAAGTTAATTCAAAGAATAACTTTTGAGTGTTTACACATTTAAAACGTTTAGAGTGAACAGCAACAGAAACAGAATTTCAACAGTCTACAGTCTAGTGAGCTTCAAGGGTGGAAACATAACACAAACGCGAGATGTTGAAATAAAATTGTATTTCACAAAATAGGCAAAGAGAAACAATGCTTTACTGGCAGATGCTTGAAAAAATAAAGTAATAAAGTTTCTTCCCGAATATTATATGAAATATAATGCGAGGATGCATTCGCGTCTCACGTCAATGCTGTCAGTCTAAGTATGCAGATTAGAGAACATGCAATAAAAAAAGCCCATTAAGAACACCATCTCAACCAACAAGCAGACTGGGTTTCACTGTTATTAAATATAACAGTGAATATATATTTCACAAAATAGGCAAAGATAAAAAATGCTTTACACTGACAGATGCTTGAAAAAACACAGTTTCTTCCCAAATATTAAAATGTTTCAACTTTAGGGTGAACAGTATAACAAACTTGAGTTTCAACAGTAGACCGAATAAGGCAACATTGTAACATCTGCCTCCTCGCACAGCCCTCTGCTCAGTGAGGTCCACGTAACCATGCTACAGCCAACTTTGAATGCTTACTTTTATACTTCTTGCATATAATCAACATTTCTGTAAAAGAGGTGAGTCACCGAATCTCTGATGGCTGTGTGTTTGGAACATGAGGCGATCCCAAACAGTGACATTAGGCACGGGAAAGCAATGTTTTGAGGACTTGTACTTTTGTGGATAGTCTGTTTCCATCTAGCTCCATCATTATTTTCTGCAGTGCTTCAAATTTAAACTTCAGCTCTGGAGGGTAGCTCAAGTTTAGAGCATACACGAGAGCAAACATCATCGCCACCGCAAAAGATATGTTTCCCAACTCATCTTCGACCCCCTCCAGAATGATCCCAACGTTCTCGGGGTCCTCCCCAGGCTCTGCACTTTCGTGTCGAATGACAAATATTCCAAAGACCGTCTCTGCCATTGCCGTTTGACTGCTGTTGTTGATGTTCTAAAAAAACAAATAAGAAGGAGAGTGCTTTTCACTGATGTGCATTACATCCCATTTCTATAATGTGTCATATTGAGCTTTATGTAGTTTGTGTTTTCCAAATTGAAAAAAAAGAAAGAACAAAAAACACTGTTTCCAAAAAGCATTAACACATCCAAAATCATCAAAATGTAAAGGCAACATTTCCCTAAGGGTTAGTTTTAGAGGAAACACAATCCATTCCAACTATGATCATCCTCCTATGTGAAGGTAAAAAAGGTAAATCAACATACCATGTATTCCTTCACCAGCTTCTCTGGATCTTCGTTGAAGTAGACACAAAGACCTTTGAGGATGCATTCGAGTCTCACGTATTCAATGCTGTCAGTCTAAGTGTGCAAATCAGAGAACATGCAATAAAAAAGCCCATTAAGAACAACAAGCAGACTGGGTTTCACTGTTTCTTTAAAACCCTGAATGTAATATTGCACTTTAATTAAATGGGTTTAGTTTGAACAGATGATATACTATGCAATTTAAGCAATACATTTTTCTAAAAAACGAAAACAATTAGTTGTTCATTTGAGGAGATCTGTCTTATTTTGAATATTTAAAATTGCTTTTTATTGACGAAATACTTTTGCTTTAAAAAGGTAATCTGTTTCCAATTACTCGATTAATCAATGGAATAATTGATAGAATACTCGATTACTAAAATAATTGATAGCTGCAGCCCTACAGTACACTCAGTGACCATTGGGGTAGGAACATCTGCCATTTCCATGAAAGACTGCTATCAGGGACAGCTTTGTAGTGCGTTATTTTAGGCCTTCATAATAGTATGCCGCTCACTCTGATACAATTACCCCCACTGGGGGAATGGATGTGGTGCTAAGTGTCAAAAAAATATCGAAAACATAATGCTCCGGATGCTATGCTATTCACGGAACACCCTAGACTTTGTACAGCTCATACAGTTTCTTTGTCACCTTTACATTGTTTTCATACCTTGGTTATAGGAAGCATGATGCTTTTGATCTTCTTCCCTTGAACTCCACCTTTCTTGGTATACACGTCGATCAGGCTTGTAGAGTGAATATCCAACGAAGAGAAGAACTTGGATTGCAAATTAATTGTTGTGATTCTCTTAAATTCTGCATTCACCTACAACAAAAAACAAAACTCAGATTGGCTATTTTGATGTCACTGTTCAAAGGTTTGATTTAGCAGTTCAGTCCGTTTAAGACGTGCAATTGCATAAATCATGTATTTACATAAGCAGATAAAAAGGCATAAAATACTTGAATGAATGTTAAATAAAGAATGCTGGAAATAACTGCATCTCCATTAGCCTATATACTATGCAGAGACTGCCTCCTTCATTTCCTGAATTGCAGCTGATGTTTTAATATGGCAATTGGCAAAAGTTTGACATTTGACTTATACAACATTCCCAAGTTCTACATTTGACTCTTCGAGTGATGCTCTAGTTTCCAAACCTGCACGATCGGCCTGTAGGGAGGGACGGCCCTGCGTGTGTGTGCTGCATATAGCAGCCGCGTGTGTAAACTGCCCCGCCCCCTCGCACAGAGACGCCGGATTGGAAAGATCCAAAAATACTCAAAATAATCATACGCAGACGCATTTTGCAGTCTCTTTGCGTTTTAAAAACGGAGTTGGCGAAACTAAAACTGCAATATAATGTTTGTGTAGCATAATACATATAACATGTTTTAAATGTCTCCATTACCGATACAAAGACTGATAACATTGGAGCTTAACGGTACCTTAACGAGTCTTTAATAATTAATTCCCGGGACTCCTTTGATTAATACAGGGGCTCGGTACCCATCCCTACTGAATTGTTACATTATCCTATATTACTCAAAGTTGAAGTGCTTGTTTTTGCCACTGACAGGCACACGTATTATTAGTGCCTGACAACATTATTACTGAAAATGCGTGGACATCAATATTTAAAATCGAGGAATATTAAGGAAATGTTGCCGATTTTCAGCCGGCTCTTTGTCACTGAAGTGCAGGCAGCATGTAGGTTACTGGCCCGGGGGTGCAGTGACACAGAGCCGAACATAACTACATGCTGAACAGGGAGAACTAGCGGAGAGACAGAGAGTGCGACTACCGACACTGGCAGAGCGGCACCCGTCACGTAACATTAACTGCAGAGCTAAAACCACAGTGGCAGTCAGCTCCGCATGGTAGCTAGCTTGGCAGTTAATTTACGTGACACAGCCAACATTCCTTTGTAAAAGGGGCTGATATTACTGACATATAAGCGACTGGGGAAGCACACTTTTCGTTTAACTTTCTCAGGGTAATACTTCCGTCATTTAGTTTTCAATCCTGATATCCTATAACCATCTCCCTAACTGGCAGTTACACAGACTAGCTATTTAACGACGGTAGCTTTAGCATGTTCGTCGGCTCATTCGGCAAGTGAGATAAAAAATAACAAATTAACTATCAACGTTACCACAATATCGCTCATGGACTAGCAGTTGATGACATTTACTAACAGCTTCACAGTTAGATGACAATGTTTTCTGCTTACCTCCTCCAACTTTCGCCAACGGTCTTGCTTGTCTCAACGATCCTCTCTCGTAATGATGATCGTTAAGTTTATGGTTACGCCCAAATATCGCGAGTGTACACAGGATGCAGGGAAAAACATTTCCCGCCAGATCGCTGTCAAAATAAAACAATGGCAGAGTCTGGCAGAGTTCTATTTCGTATATGGCTTCGCCCTCTAAGGCTATCGCTATTGGGTAATCCCCCTGCGCCCCCGCGCAGCACTGAAACACTTGTAGTCCACGCCCACCCGCAAGGTGGGCCCCACCCTCGGGCCTCCTTCCGGTATAAATAGGAAGGTGGCCCGGCAATCTGCTCCCTCTTTTCTTCAGCAACCGTCAGCAGTACTGAAGCACAGGAAAGGAATTAAAGTCATGAGCAACAATTGTGTCCGTGATTGTCCCTCATGTAAAACGGGGTACATCATGAGCTATGACCTACACTCGATATGCGAATCCTGTCTGGGGCCAGAGCACGCGTACGCGTCTCTCAGCCAGCAGGTCGCGTGTTCGCATTGTGCCCGTCTCCCATCAGCCGACAGGCAGCGAAGAGCGGACGCTCTAGCTGCCGCGGCTGAGGAGGACGACTGGCCCGTCCAGGAGCACAGGGACGACAGCCTGTTTCTGGAGCCGAGTGCTGGACAGGAGTCGGACGACTCCTACCCCGTCTCCCTCCATGGCTCGCCATGCGGCTCTCCCCCGGATGGGGGAGACGGGGTCGGAGCGAGGTACGGGTGTGGCGGCCGAGCACGCGGTCCCCTTCTCCGTTGCCACGGCACTGCCGGCGTTGGGGGGCATCATGCTGGAGCTGCCGGAGATCATCGGCAAGGCGGCAGCCTGCAAGGGTCTCCTCGTTCCCCTAGGACGGGAAAGGGTAGCTCTGGATGACATGGCCGGAGTTTTGTCCCGGGTTCAGACGGGCAGGAGTGACCCGATCTGTCCGCGCTTCCCAGCCATTAGGAGGTACCAGGAGGGGGCTGCGGCGAATCCGAGGACCCTGAGGGCTCCGGTGGCCACCTTTGTGCCCTTCACTAAGGTGGAGGGATTCACTGACGAGGGTTTCGCAACCACCCCCGCTCTGGAGCCGAGCTTGACGGCGTTCTTTGGGGTTAAGCAGGCCAACTTGGTCGCCGGACGGCGCCCTGTGTTGGCCTCCCCCAAGGACCAGTATGTCTCCCGCATGCTGACCGGGCGCACCAGTGTGCGGTTCAGGCGTCTGCGGCGGCGAATAACATCGCGTTGCTGGCAAACTCGGTGGTTACGCTGGTGGAGCGGTCCACCACCGTGGTTCCAGAGGAGGCGGAGGAGATCGGCAAGGCGGCCAGCACGGCGCTCACGCTGTGCGCGTCCGTGGCTGTCTCCCAGGCGAGGATCGAAGCGTGGATCGAAGCGTGGATGACGCAGATCCAGCGCCACCTTCCTCTCTGCCGTGAGAGCGCGACTCTCACGGCAGAGAGTGGAGACGCTAACAGCTCTCCTTCGACGCGTCACACCCCGCAGCGTGGTGACAGCCCTCTCCGTGATGCGGCTGCTCGGCATGATGGCAGCCGACCACGGGGTGATTCCCCTGGGTCTCCTTCACATGAGAAGACTCCAGAGGTGGTTTATTCGCCTACGCATCGACCCCGTGCGACAGAGGAGGTGCATGGTGGTCATCCCTCTGTCCGTGGGTTCAGACTTAACCTATTGGAAAAGTCCCCACGTCCTGTCAGAGGGTGTGGCCCTGGGCAGAGTTACGTCACACATCTCGGTGTTCACAGACGCATCTCTCTCAGGGTGGGGAGGAACGTGCATGTCGCGTGCAGTGGGGGGACAGTGGCCGACTCACATGTCCTTACACATAAACGTGCTGGAATTGATCTCCGTACGGAGAGTAATTCAACATTTTGCCTCGCTGCTGCAGAATCAACATGTATTGATTCGCACAGACAACAGAGCCGCGGCAGCCTACATCAATCGCCAGGGCGGGGCACGCTCAGCGCAGCTTCTGAACACAGCCAGACGGCTGTTGATCTGGGCGCGCGCGCACCTACTCTCCATCAGAGCACTGTATGTGCCCGGCGAGTTGAACAAAGGGGCAGACCTCATGCCCAGAGGAGGTCCTCGCCAGGAGGACTGGAGCCTACATCCCGAGCTGATCGCCCAGGTTTGGAGCGGGTTCGGGAGGGCGGAGGCGGATCTGTTCGCCGCACGCGGGAACGCGCAATGCGCCCTCTGGTTCTCCCTGTCAGCGCGGGACCTCCCCCCCCCTGGGGGTGGACGCGTTCGCACATCGTCCATGGCCCAGGGGACTGCTGTACGCCTTCCCCCCAGTCCCGCTGATTCCCCGGTTTCTGGACCGAGTGCAGGAGGAGGGGCGGTCAGTGATCCTGATTGCCCCGGAGCGCACGGGCGCTTCCTGGTTTCCATGCCTACAACGTACGCTGTCAGGCAGACCGTGGGAAATTCCGTGGCGCGGGGACGCTATCTCGCAGGTGGAGGGAGCGATTTACAGTCACCCAGTGATAGGCCAGCGCCTATGGGCACGGCCCCTGAACGGGAACACTTAGAGAGGTTGGGTCTCTCTCAAGATGTTGTACGCACCATTCAGGGCGCCAGGGCCGCGTCTACCAGAGCGACCTACACAGCCAAGTGGGCAGCGTCCCAGCGCTGGTGTGTAGAAAGAAGCCTGGACCCCACTACGTGCCCTCTGCCTCACGTGCTGTCATTCCTCCAGCTGTTGTTGGACAGGAATTTGGCTTTCAGCACAATCAAGGTATATGCGGCTGCCATATCATCTTGTCACGTGGGTTTCGGAGCCGGGACGTTGTTCAGTCACCCCCTGATGAAACTTTTTCTGCAAGGGGTACGAAGACTTAGACCGGTGTCACGCACACTGGCGCCTCAGTGGGATCTGGCTTTGGTGTTACGAGCACTAAGCAAAGCCCCATTTGAACCGTTAGAGCAGGTTCCCCTTAAAATGTTATCAGCCAAAGTAGTACTGCTTTTGGCTCTAACATCAGCAAGAAGGGTGAGTGATTTATCCGCTCTCTCTGTGGCCCCGTCATGCCTCCGGATCCAAGGAGATGGCAGTTCGGCTGTGCTACGGCCTAACCCAGCCTTTATGCCAAAGGTCATCACAAGCACTTTTAGGTCAAGAGTGATCACCCTGGATGGGTTTTTTCCGCCTCCTCATAAATCGGAGGAAGAAGCCACATCTCAGTTCTCAGCGCCTGTTCGTGCAATATAGAGAGAGCTCGATCGGGCAACCTCTGTCTGCACAACGGCTGTCACACTGGCTGTGTGAGGCTGTGTCACAGGCATATGTCTCCTCTGGGGTGGAGCCCCCGGAGAACATCAAGGCGCACTCCACCAGAGGAATTTCCTCCTCCACGGCTTTGCACGGAGGAATGTCAGTGGAAGATATTTGCACGGCTGCATCTTGGTCTTCCCCCTGTTCATTTATTCATTTTTATTTGAGGGATGTCTCCCATTCCTCTCTGACACACCCTGTACTGGGTGTCCTGTCGTGGTGAGTGACGTCAGGGATCCAGCTGTGCGCCTCTCTCCTGCCTTTTGGCACGCGGAGAGCGGCCCATTTCCCCTCTTATAGGAGGGATGTTCCTTTTTCCTCTAACACACTTTGTACGGAGTGCCTGGTCAGAGTGAGTGACATCAGGGATCCAGCTGTGCGCTCTCCTGCCTGTCTGCACGCAGAGAGCTGCTGTTCCCCCACTACGATCGCAGGACGAGGTGGGACTTTCGTCTCTACTTTCTCACAGCGGCCGGTATGTATTGTTCCCAGCCTTCACCCCGTCGGGAAGATAGGCATGTTTTGCTATGTTCCAGGTACGGTGATGAGCCATTACGCATGGCACATCAGGCAGGGGGGTATTATTGGGCAGGTATGTCTGTGCTTCTAGTGCCGGGCGGACCCAGTGGGGCGCAGACTACATCATGCTTCGCCCTTAACCCAATAGCGATAGCCTTAGAGGGCGAAGCCATATATGAAATAGAACTGAGGTTACCTACTGTAACCCCAGCTTCTATGAGTAAATGGCGCAGCCCTCTAAGTGCGGGGCCCCACTGGCTCTACGAATAGCTGAAGAAAAGTTATGTTGTATGGGAGCAGATTGCCGGGCCACCTTCCTATTTATAACGGAAGGAGGCCCGAGGGTGGGGCCCACCTTGCGGGTGGGCGTGGACTACAAGTGTTTCAGTGCTGCGCGGGGACGCAGGGGGATTACCCAATAGCGATAGCCTTAGAGGGCTGCGCCATTTACTCATAGAAGCTGGGGTTACAGTAGGTAACCTCAGTTCTCTTAATACATCCATGGAAGTGTCCAAGAGCAGTCAAGAATGTAGCATGCCTTATTGTTCAAGCCGTGTTTGTCGTTTCACATCTTAACAACCGTGAACATTTAAAAGTAGATGATAGTTGTTAGTTGGTATCCAGTTTATTGGTGGTTATACCGCCACCTTCTGCTCTGGAGTGGGAATCATATGTACCCTAATCCCTTTGTCTCAGTTTATCTCAACATGAATGAATCTAATAAATGTGAAGTTGTTGCGATTCATGCAAACCATACATGTTTTCATCACGTTTATCTTGGAAACATGAAATTATTACGTTGAAAATACATCTTACATTTTATTTGATGTAACAGCCAGCCAAAGTCCTTTTTTTGAGGGGTGAAACTGGTAGGTTTTCGCCTGTTTGGGGATTTTATATCCAGTTTACTTCGTTTTAACATTGCTATTGCTTCGTATGTCGGGGACGGGAGATTCATGTGATTGGTTGTTGGTCGCGTTGCTCGCAAAAAATCCCCAAGCTTTCACCTCCAAGATTTTCAAGATTTTTTCAAAGCTGCTGTGTGGACGGGCTGTTAATACAACAAATAATTAACATTTATCTATTTTGGGGTGCACATTTAGCTGTTTGCTGTCCTTATTTCTTTATGTTAAAAACTGGTTGCCACTGATGGCAACCAAAGGCCAAGAAGTGGTTGACATTTTTTCTGAATGGTTGCCAATTGCACCCTGGTAACCATTACGGCCCCTACACACAGCGGTGTGCGTTGTCGCTTGCCGGCGGGCATATCTGATGCTAGACCGACAACCAATCACCTGAATCTCCCGCCCCGGACACACAAGCAGCGGTTTGATTGGCTAGAGCTTGTACTGGCATATGATTCGATTGGCTGACGCTTCCGTCGAAGCTTCAAAAGTAGAACATTGCTCTACTTTTGCAGTGAGCACCGCGAGAAAAGCTACGCTTTGCTTCCACAATGCAGTTCGGCGAAGCGTGACGTCACCCCATTCAAAGTGAATGGGCAGAAGCGTTGAAGTGTCAACGCACGCCACCGTGTGTAGGGCCTGTTGAGCCGTGGCCCTGAAAGGCAAGAGAAAAAAAGTCAGATCTAAATTGTTTTCTCTCTTCTGTTTTTTGTTTTTGCCAGGACAATTTTTTTAAGGTGGACCTACAGATCCACTTGCTTTCATGGGCTTCCCTTATTTTACTTGGGGAAAAAAAATCAAAGATATAAGGAAACTAAGGCTCTGTGTTTTTTTTCTTTCAGTATCTGTCCTCCAGAGCTTCAAAAGGAGTTTATCCTCCTGCCTTGGCACATACTGACAAATTCAGGTAATATCTGGAACCCCTTTATAAAGTTGTGCACAAGCTCTTACAAAACATTGCAAAAGTAATTTTCTGGCAATACTTAGGCCCTTTCTTTTTCCCTTTGCTTATGGATAACTAATAATCACAAATATTTGGGTTTTAATATTATTAAACCACCATTTCAGTTGGAAATAAATGAGTGAGCCCAGCGGATAATATTTCCTTAAAATGTTACAAATTATGCAACTCTGGTTCTCTGTATTCAAATGACTTTGCTGAAGGCTCAGGGGAAATATAAAACTGTTTTAAGTGTATATTGTATAGGGAAGTTAGATTGCGATCATGTTTACTGTGTTGAGCAATATCTTCTAGTGAGGGCTTTCATTGGGGCTCTCGCTGTGGTTTCTGGAAGAGCTCTTAATCTGCTGAATTTGAGAAGTCTTCCTGCTTGGTAATCAGACCGGAGCTGCTCCTTCCTAGCTAGCCCAACCTCTGGCTGCCTGCTGTCTGACCACTGGGCCACACACCTGCACGTTTGATGCTAAAAACTCTGCAGAGGAGCTCAGAAATTACACTCAATAAATACAGAAATCAAATCAAACAATTTCCAAATATTAGCCTTGCTATTTACTTTCCGGCAGTCATATAAAACCTTCTTTGTTGTTCATAGTAAATAGTTTTCCCTCCGCCTTGCCAATTTAAACAGTCACGTTGGGTCAATGACAGAGTGGCTCGGCCTCATTCAACTCAGTGTTGATTTGCTGAGACAGGATCCAGACCAGAGAGCGGTTTGGGTCCGCTCAGAGTCCTGAAACTGTCTCATTGGGGCCAACACTTCATACATGCTGGCTGTACAGACTCTCAATGCTCTCTGAGTTATAGACTCATTAACAACTTCTACTGTATATGTTCAACTTACAGCACTTGTGACTATTCGGACAAATAAAATAAGAAATTATATAAAAATTGTTCTTGTAACTCATCTTACTATCAGTCTTCCAATGCAAATCCTAAGACCAGGGTGCAGGATCACTCAAATGTCCGTAGAAATGCAGTCGCTAAAAGGCAATTCTGGTTAAATCCCATCTGTTTCTTAATTTGCTTATTTGCCTAATGTGCATTAAATTATGAAAAACAAACCCAAAAGCAAGAGCACTGCTAGTACGATAGCTTTCACTAAGCCAAGCCATTGTAAGAACTATGTTTAAAAGCGCCATCTTTTGCGAAACCAGTGGGTTTTCAGTCTGTGACTTAAGATGTGTTGATTTGTTGCTGTCCTGACTTTTACCAATCCTTTCTGTGCAGCTTTGTAGAACTCTAGCTTGCCGATAGTCTAGTGTTATTGTAAGAGTTTTCCTTTCTGTCTTTTGAAACAAAAAAAATCCAGTTTGGTATGTGCATGATATCAGTTGGCTATTGGCTATTGAACATTGTTGGTATAGTAAGTTTTGGCCAGTAAGAAAATATAATGTCAATAACAATTGGTTGGTTTGATGAGTGCAAATTGAAGTCAGCCTGTGTTGCTGCAGCCTGGTGGTTCCGGTTGGTGTCATTCCCACACAGTTTGCTCTCACACATGGCTTTAAGCAATACCCTCTAATCCCAGGTGATCTAATCCCAGATGTAATACCTCTTCTAATTTCAGCAATTCAGTGTAAAGGAGCGGTTTGTAGTATGGAATCTATTCCAGCTGCACACAACTACTAACACATTCTGAATCACATAAACATCTAGTCCCAATGGGAGATCTTCGCCAGCCAACTTTGTGGTATAGATAAAATAAGACAAAATGGACCTTTATTAATCCCGTGGGGAAATTCAGGATCCTTGATGCTAAAAATTCAAGTTATTTCAACTTTGACCTTCGTTGCCTCCAACCTTTCAATGGGCAACTACTAAGATAACAGCTGTATGTGAGGTAGCCATTTGTATACTCCTACTTGGTGCTCTACCTCTGCTAGTGACTGTCCTCCATTGGACTCCTTTGTTTACTTTTGCAACATAATGACATCACTATGTAACACTCACACTATTGGTTAGCGCTATAACACATTGTATGCTAAGGGAAAAGACATCTCTAAGTGGTGGACCAATCACAACAGAGCCAGAGAGCTAACCAATCAGAGCAGACTGGGCTCTGGTTTCAGACAGAGGGTGAAAAGAGGTGCTGCAGCACAGGCAGTATGATAAAAATAAATGTTTGAACATTAAAGCATGGAGACATGTCACGGTAGAGGCCCACATACAAATATGGGGTAAATGCCAAACCTTTGAGATTCTGTTAATAATTCATCTTCACAATATACTCACACTCCCCCTTAAATGTGGGTGTCGAAGGCTTTAGTGGCATATTTACTTAAAGTAACAATGTATCACACAACTGGTGTCAGATTGATACAGGGTGAATGCATGTGGAAACACTTATATAATGACTAACCGAACTCTAGTTGTCCCTTACTGTCTCAGAGAAAGGGTAGTGTTGGTGTGGGAGGGAATGTGTAGGGGGTTTAGGGTTGGGGGATAGGAGATTGCTTGAAGGACCCTAAGGATAGTGGCCTTAGATCTACTTATCATCGCTTCACAACAAAAGGATGATATCACTTTGCTGAAAGCACAGTTTTTCAATGAGAGCGGGGAAAAACAATGTTAAAGAATTCAATATAATATCATTTAGTAGATCAAAGGCTAGAGATGCTTCTCTGAGATGAAGCTCTGCAGTGAGCATAGAGCAGGATGTGCTGTACATGGGGGGTTCTGTACTTCATGATGTGGGTGCTTGACTTACTTTGACTTCTCTATAGTGTTCCTCGATCTTTCGCTCACCTTTGCCTTAAGCACTACTGTAGGTCAATGTTCCTGTGGGGTGAGGACCCTCAGGGGACATCAAGACTTTATAGGGGGCCACATATTCCAGGGAAAGATTTAGTGGTGAAAAATGTGGAGTGGAACTAAGATAGAAATGGCTACTCCCACTTCACAATACTTTCAAGTTTCAGGTCGGCAAGATGCAAAAAAAGAAACACTAATATACATTTATATAAGAAATGTGTAAAAATAAATCTGATTAATCTGAGTTCTATTTGTTTCCATTGTGATATTTTAGCTATAAACAATTAGGGAGATAGCAAAAAAACTGTTCTGGTCATTCTGGAATATTTAGTTCTGCAGTTTTATAGTTTGAATTGATGAGGGTTTTACGATCTGTTTGAGATTTTTAGTCAAAAATACCAAGAAAACATGCTAAAAGTGCTTTAAAAATACTTCTCCAGTCGAAGTCGAGTTTGTAGAGAGTGTGTTCGGGTGTCCCTGACAGGGAATTGTCTGGGAGTAGTTGTGGTTTGGAGTGTTATTTTATTGCATTGGCCCAGTGGAGCTTAAGCCTCTCTTGCCTGTTATAAGAATCCTACTGTACATGCCGCATGATTACAGTTGGGAAACAAGACATTTTTACCCCATAGTGTTACTTTGTTTCAGTCCGTTATCACTTTTCCTCACAACTGAAACATGACAATGGCAGACTGCAAAATATGACATGAGTCGGTATTGAAAGTTCAGCCGAAGACCAATTAGTGTTTTTATGAAAGGACCAGAGAGAGTACGGAAGCCATATTTTACAGGGCAGCTTGCGTTTCCATCTGTGTTGCAGGCATGACATCAGTGTCTCTGTGTTGAGACAGGAAAATCTTATCCCACTGTCATAAAAACAACACAATAATGAAATGACATCACAGTGGGTCGGTAATTAAATGAGTACACTGCTGTCTTGGAGTTTTTACAAGGCTGGGAGGTCGAGAGTTGCAGTGCAGCATACTGGAGAACAGTGTGTCAGTGAAGGCAGCCCTGAAGCTTCAGGCTTGTTGAGTACCAAATTAATTTCATTTATTAGCATGATGATTTCATTAGAATGCTTTTTTTTATTGTCAAGAAATGATGCCTCGACATAGACCAGGGTTGCCTTTACCCTGGTACACGTGTCTCGAAAGATTTCAATGTCCCGGACAAATAGAAGAAATTACAATCAAGTATCATCTTTGTTAATTGGGCTTGATTAAATATACTTTATGAAAAATGGCTACTTTTGCTTATGTTTTTGGATGTGTTCATGCAATTTCTATCCTAGGTGTGCATGAGCCTTTTCACACAAATAAGTATTTTGTTTGTTTTTAGTTTTTATCAAACATCCGCCAATCAGCCCCCTTTGCAGTTTACTTTTTAGAGCCTCTGAAATGTTCAAATTGACCAATCAGAATCAAGTCACTAAGCCATGTAGTAGTCTTGTAACCTTACCTTGTCAGCAAAGTGTTTTTGCTGAAGTTAAATAAAAAAAAGTGCCAGGCAGCAGGTAGTATCTACATATTTCCCCAATGAAAAACCAAACAAGAGCAAGTAAACACTAGTGGAATGCAGCTTCCACTGGCAGAAGAAGAAACCTTGCCAATAGCTCATCATCATGTTGTGCCTTTGCCTCACACAGCCATACACCATATGTCAGGTGTAGCCAGTAAACAGATACATCCTAGTGCACATCTTCTGTTTCATATTCAATGTGGCCAAAGCGGTAATTACTCATCTCCTTACTGAAACTCATTCTTCACAGTCCCACAGCTTCTAGGCTTGCCAACTGACCAGGGGAAACAAGTCGTGTAATGACAGATGACTCTTTAAGCCATCCAATCTCCGTGGCCTTCAGCCTGGCTTTAAATGGCTGCACTGCTGGTGGAGGGAGATGAGTTTAATTATTAGAAAGTCATTAGCTCAGTGACCTGCAGGCAGCAGGGGCCAGGCGTCGATACTCAAGCTGCTTGATACCAGAGACTAGCCTGTCTGACTGGGTGATGGATTCATCACAGTCCGTGCTCCTGCCGCGCTCTGGCATCAGACACCAGCAGGACATTGTTTCCTTGCTCCTGCCTTGCTATAAAGGACATAATAAGCAATAGAAAAGGGTGAAGGAGAACAATGTAGGATCAACTCTCAGAGTTACAAGGAGACTCACTTGAAATAACGGTTGTTGCCAGTTGTGTCGTGTGTATCAACTTCTGCTTATTCAAAGACTGTCTATCGTACCGGAGCATCATTTGCATGAAAAATGCTAATTTCATCGCTGGTTCTTTTAAGTTGCTGCAACAGCATTATGTTTTTACATAAATTGTTATTCACTTAACTTGGATCAAAGAAAAGCCGTATTCACAACTGGGCATGTAGGGAGGGTCGGCACATTGAGTGCTACTCCAAACAGGGAAGTGTTCACTTCAGCCAGTAAACAAGCCGCATCTCACTCCACCTCCCTTGGGGAGCAGGTCCACCACATAGCATGTTTGTTTACCATGTATATGCCCCCTTAGAACTTTTATAAAAACTCTGCTTATGAGAACTTCAAAGAATGTCCGGACTAGCGGGGGAGAAGAATCTTCTATCACTCCGCCTAGTTATGCCTTGAGCAGGAGAGCCTCTCCCTCTCTCCCTGCTGATGGATACGATGCAAATAGAATGCTGGGGGAAGAAGGACAAGATGGAGCAAAAAGCGAAGTTTAGGAAAGGAGGCGCAGCTGCAGGTAAGGTAAAGACGGGAACAAGGGATGAGATCTATTTTGTCAGTCGCTTCTGCAAACACTGATGAAACGGAAACCCTTTCATCTTCCAGCAAACCACCATGAGTCTCACCATGGATGTCTCCATGGTGACAACTAGGCCCAGCTCTATGATCTATCAAATGAAAATGCATTCAGTAGGGCAGGGCTATTAGTTGTTTTCTTTCAATTACTTGAAAACAAGATAATCGGGATAAAGCAATCATTGTGCTGTATTCTGCAATCAAACTATTGTTATTTCATGTATCATACATCCTATACAGTGGTTAGCTTTAGCTTTAGCCCGGATTGGCATGATTCCTGGACGGCAGCTCAATGTTGGTTCGGGTTAAGGTCTCTTGGCGGTGTGTGGCACAGTGGATTAGTTCAAAGGACAGCAAAGCACAGGTTCAAACCCAACTGCAGTCAGCATGTCGTTGTGTCTCTGGGCAAGACACTTCACGCCAAATTACTCCTTGTTAGGGAAGAACTACCAAAACATCTGTCAACCGGGACAAGGTGTGCTAAGTTTGGCGTTGTCAGCAGCAGTCCCAACCCCTATTAAAACATGGGACCCGTCTCGTTAGCCATGCCTGGTTGGTGTTACTTTTTTCTCATTTCACCATCCTTGATATCTATAAAAACAATGTGTTTATCATTAAATAGTTTAGAAGAGCACAAAGTTGTTCATAGATGTAGTGTTAATTATCTATCAAGTGCAGATTGATGTATTTCAGTTTAAAATGCAGCCAACAGATGTTCTTCCTAAATACATAAGCTTGTGTTTTCAAACTCAATTAGTAATCATGTTAAATTATATGATTTCTGATTATGGGCAGCCCTACTTTTTACTCAAATTGGTGACAGTGTTTGCTTTATTATAATGGTAGGTAGCAGAAGATTATGGGGTTACCTAGTGGTGCATGCTGGGTAGTATCAGCTTGATGCCTCATTGATTCACTGTTGGAGTGAGTGGAGCAGAGGTCATGGTGAGGTCAACACAATTAAAGATGAACTCAGGGTCTTTAATGAGGAGGGGGGATGAAAGGGTTGCCAATTACTCCATGCAGCTTTGTGTGTAAAAAGCCATCCCAGTGATTAACCTTCAGCTGCTTCGACTCTGCTGATTCTTTACATGAGGAGACGGTAACGAAGGAAGGAGGGGAGCTGTTCATTAGTGCTCATGATGTTACAACTGTTTCTCTTAAAACTCACAATTATTGTTAACCCCCTTTACTGGGGTTAACCCCCTTTACTGGGGTCAACAGGCCAGTGATTGAGCGTCACTGCCATGTTCTCTTGTACAATAGAGGCTACAAAAATAAATGTAATATTGTTTGGATACACATGTGTGTTTTCTTAGTATGATATAAACAATAGTTACCTTAGTTTTAAAGGTAACAATTAAGTACAAGTCAATTCTATCCAAAAACCTTTCTGTATCATGAAGGTGCAGCTTGTTTGCCCGAATTGTTGTCAGTTGAGAAAGCACAAGAGGTTAAGAGCAACTGAGTGTTAATAAAGAGTCAGTATGATCTCAGATGATGTGTGTGGTTTTGGTTGGGTTTGGTTTAAAGGAGTGCTTATGTCAAGTCTTGAGAGTTAGATGAGATGATCGGTACGGTGAAAATGAAGCTGGAGCCAGCAGCCAAGAAGCTTAGCCTAGCATAAGCGTTAGGGTTCAACATTCACTGTCAGACACACAGGTCATGAAACAGGAAGTAGTGGAGTTGTCATGGCTTACAGGAAGTGGGCTGTGTGGAGGAGTTTTCCTTTTTGTTTCTGCCAGTCCTGCTGTCATCGTTAAGTGGCAGTGAATATTTTTCTATTGCTTAACCATGTGCTGGTTATAAGTCAGATGGATTTTGAATGTCTGACTCTCAAAAGGGAGAAAACCCAAGCAGGCACATGTAGACAACATGCACACTCCACACATCAAGCCCAGCTGGACAGCAGGTTTAAACACTCTTCCTGCCGACAGCACTAAACTGCACGGCTGTGCCTCAACACTCCTACTGTGCACACGTAATACACCGCCCATTATAATGAAAGGTTTAGGGTCTTTTACTGCCACAATGAAAGATTTTGGATAAACATGTTAGGAGCCTTGGAGATTATTAATGAACCCTGTAAAATAACAATATATCAACCAGCCAAGTATCACTTTCAATATCAATTGGCCACAAGACAACAAAAGCACAATTTGTTTTAATGTAATAGTTACACATTTTGGGACAAGCTTATAAAAATGTGGCCAAGCCAAGATAGTTGCTGTACCTTGTTTCCAGTCCTAATTCTAAACTAAGCTAAGCTAACCTCTATTGTTTCCACGTTCATATTTAACATACAAAATGGGATGTGAATGTTATTGATCGATACCAAATAAGCAATTATTCCAAATATTTCAGCTCTTGTCTGCCCTATTACTTATGCGCATCACATATCTTAATGTGAATAATTCATTGACTGTTTTATTAGCCAATCAGACTTTCGGTTTTCAGCCAATGAACAAGAAAACATTTGCTGTATATGTTCTCATTGTTCAGTCATATACTGCATGCCGTTTAATGTATGTGTATAGAAATGCTAGATAGAAACCCTTAGTCTCTATTTACAAAGACAACAATACCTAAGGGAAAATTTGCCATTGTATAAGCGTAACAGATGGGAAATCCTGTGAAATCCATCCTTGGAAAAGTGCGTTTCACACCCTCACAAAGCATGGTCACGCTTCAAAAGTTCCGCAAGAATTGTATTTCATGGGTGAGATAAAGAGAAGAGCGTTTGAGTGCGAGGTTAGCTCGGGGGGGCTTAGCACTTATTGTTAAGGATACATCCAGAGAGGCGGGGGGTATATATTGAAGTTAAAGAGGGACGTTGAGAAGGTCAGAGGCAAGCATAGATTAAAAAGAGCTATTTCATTTAGGTTTGGTGTTCAATAAAAATTGGAAATGTTTCTTTTAACAAGCAGAGGACCGAAGATATTTAAAAACATACATTCATGCAGCATGTGATCAATAGGTTAAGTTTCAGGCTATTGAGTTCAAAACCAGTTTTATTTCAAAATGTACAAATCCATTTTAATATATGAAGGCACTTGAACATTTCGAGAAGTTAACTAGTCCTGAATTACCATATTTATCTCCAAATTGCTCTTCTCATTGTATTAGAATAGCATGATGGTGTAATGAAATAACGATGCATAGCTGAGCCTTAGAGACGTGTGTGTTAGTGCTGGTGGCTGCAGCCCGTTGGCTCGTCTTGTGGGCTGTATTGATCTTCCCGTCAGCAGGATAGAGTTTCTGCCATAGTAACATATTACATCTGCATCGATCAGGACAAGTTGTCCGGGAAGTGAGATGTAGAACATGCTCCTTTGTTGCTCTACAAGCCTCTGCAGCATGAGACAGAGATTTACCATCAAAGACAAAACATTGTCTGCAAATTGGTGGTAAATGTCTTTGTTATATGTATTGTATTCTGTATCCAAGCTGCCTTT
>NC_136904.1:35565489-35772074 GCF_949606895.1 Notothenia rossii | reverse complement strand
ATCCAATCACAGAGCTTGAAGATTAATCACGGGGTTTGTCAACGGGACTGTAGTCCCAAACGATAGCTGGGGATTGTGGGTAGTGTAGTGTCTTCGGCTATCCTAAACTCAGATTTTTTTACCGGATGTAATATCGCATTAACACCATATCCCAACGTGCATTGCGGCAAACACATCCAATCAGCGAGCTGAGGATCTTTCCTACGTCTGTTTCCGGTATTGTTCCTTTAATGAGAGTTCACGTTTATGCTACATTGAAGGGTGGAATTGACTACACATCTTCAGAAACATAATTTGCTTCAGATATAACTCATAGCAAATAGAGTATAAAAATATAAGTAATAAAAAGATAAAACACTGGCATGTAATTTACGTTAGAATAAATAGAATGATTTTGAATAATAGATGAGGGTAAAATCTACGTCACTTTACAGCCCCGCCCACTTTTGGGGAAACCAACGCTGTCATTTGAACGGCGATCAAGCCTGAAGCCACAGAGATCTGCTTTTACTGTCCTTTCTTCTTAGAGGAAGTACAGAAACACGTACTCTGGATCTGTTTTAATGTTTGAGGTGACACAGCAGCTTTTGGCATGTTAAAACTATTATTTCTGCCTCAGAGTAACAGCTGGCGAAATTACAGCCTCGCCTAATGATTTTAATTTAACCATATATCGAGCCCGATTCTCGATTTCAAATGTGTGCTCTAAAATGATATTTATAAATGATTATTATAAGCAAGACAATAAATGGCAAAGATATGTAGAAAATAAACGTATTTAAGATACGTTCATAACACACGTAACGTGTGAGAAAATATGTTTCTAGAAGATATGTAGAAAATAAACGTATTTGAGATACGTTCATAACTAACGTAACGTGGGACAAAATACGTTTCTAGCTAAACGTAATTGAGAATGCAGTTTAGTTCTGTGGGAACGTAATTGTTAGACATGGTTGCATATGATCGTAGAGGAAAATTAGAAATTTGATTTTGGGATTTAAAATTGTCGGATAATCCGTAGTAGCTGTCTTTTTTAACACTGGCATTGGACGCAGTAGTGTCTGTCCCAGTTTCAGTTTTTCAATCCTGGCAGACAAGAGATTAGTTAAAAGAAGTTTAGGTAACACTTTATATTAAGGTACACAAATTCACCATGAACTAGTTGTTAATTAACATGCATATTAGCAGTATATTGGTTCTTTATTAGTCATTATAAAACACTTGTTAATGCTTCATTCTACATGACCATATTCTATAAGTAATAAGCCATTAGTTGAGAGTTTTCCCTCAATAACCCTCTAATTAGTGCTTATTCATTGCAAGTAAGGAAGTTGTTGTACATGAGTTTTGGTCTTAATCTGCTCTGCTCAATATGGGACTAATAAGGCAGTAGTACCACAAGAATAGTAATTCTCCCATAATAAAATTTAACAAATATGATCTATTCCTATTTATTTCATAAGACATGAAACTATAAGTGTTAATTGTGTCTGAATAACCAACCCAGTCTCACGGCATTTCGTGTTATAGTCACCAAATTAATTTAATCTATTGATTCGTGTTCACCAACACGATTTTCGCATTTTTTTTTGTGTCACACAGAACAGAGGAAAAACTCTCAACTAATGGCTTATTACTTTTAGAATATGGTCATGTAGAATAAGGCATTAATAGTGTTTTATAATAATTACCGAAGTTTAATAACTGTAATTCAAAATTGTCTCTAACCAATTACTGCTGAAGCCAGTGCATTGTGTCTTATGCAGATCAACACATGACAAATATAAACCAATTATTACATTCCTGTGTATGTTACAGAAGTCCTAGAAACCCCTCTGCTTTTCAAGTATTCTTCTAGAGCCCTTTGGAGTAACGTAACAGTGCTACAAAAATATTACTGAATCCGTACCTGTAACTGTAACAACGTGCTAAAATAAAAGTCTCTTTTTTCATGGAACAGCAGCACAGGTGAGATGAGATAAGACCTTTTTTTATTTATTTTTTACGTTTGTGTATTGCCATCAAATCATCTTGATTGTCAAAAAAGATCGTGAACGCTGTGATCAGCCGTTTTAGCGCAGTTCTCCAGCGAAGGGGGGGGGGAGTCTCCCTCCGCAGCCGGTTGTCGTAGTTTTGGCACAATTCCGTTGTACAAACCGACGTTAACAGCAGCTCTGTCTGTGCACACGGAGACCAACTCTGTCGTCCGGTGATCTAACCGCCTTCTGGAAAAGCTTCACAAGTGACGGTACGCATTTCAGATTGTTGCCGCGCATGCGTACCTGCGTACCTGTTATGTGCACCCCTGGTTATAGGAGAGCGTGCATCTCATTGTAAACCAATTGCCATTATATAAAACCTAGCTCCTAAATGTTTGAGGACAGAAATATATGAAATTCAATAGTGACTGAAAAAGCAATCACTAAAATGTAGAAGACCACAATACCATAAAACCACTAGATGTTAAATGCATTTCAAATCAACATAGGATTTTCTATTTCATCTTATTCCTTCTCATTTATCCATTGTATGGGGCATTGATTAAGGAGACTCGCACTTCATTTGTATTAGATTTGAGCAAAGATGTCATTTGAATCAGTAAGTAATCACAAGTACATTTCCACTGGCGAATGACAAATGTATTTCTCCCAGCCCTATGAACTGGGTGTGCAGTGTGGGGTGATGGTGGCTCAGCTCTGGGATTCACAGGCTGCAGTAATCCAGAGAGGGTTAGGATAAAGCCTGGCTTCGCCTCACTCTCTGCCTCCTCCCAGATCAGATGAGATTAGAAGAAGAGCGAAGGAACTCTGGGGGAGGGCAGGGCTCAGAAAGGAGGGCTGAGGCTGAGGAGAAGAAGGGAGACAGGGAGGCAGGTGGCCACTCCTGCAGGAGGAGAGCAGGGGTGAGTTCACTCAAGACCTCTGGGCTGAATTGTCACGTTGGTGCAAGTGAAGGACTGCAGCGGTGAAAGGGAGTTTGGTGCCAGCTAAACAAGGTGTGTGATGAAGATTTATCAGTTACTTGAGTCCTTCTTGGTGTGTGTATTGTTCATCCATTGGTCATAGATTAAATTCCAAAGCAAAAGTCTTCTGAGATAAATGACTTTGGGAAAGATGTTGGAGGACGAAATAGCTTTCTCGTTGTGACAGAAATGCTGGTTTAGTCACCGGTACCATTGTCTTTGTCCTGGTTAGGAGTTTGAAGGTGCGAGTGATCATGTCCTTGTCACTAGACTAGCTAGTTCCTCTGGATGGTAGTGGGTCTTCGTGCACCTCTGGTGATACTCATTGATGTTCATCCTTCCAGGAACCCACATTATGAAAGGAAAGCCTGAAGACTCATTGCAAGAATGATCATTGTGGTTGTGCCAAGTTGACACATACAGACTGTGTTAGAGGTGGTTGGTTGAATGGTAAAATTTGTATAGAATTGTTCAAAACTAGAGTGAGTGAGTAAATACTGTATAGATGTATTTCTTAATCCGTCATATAAGGTACATATTATCTGATGCCAAGACCATCCCAGTGTTCAATGATGGTCTGCCAACTTGGATTTTTTGATTTTGCCTTCTGTCTTGGTGCAAGGAATCTATGACGTTTTGTAAAGTAATGCTCTTGTAAACATTCAATCTTTGTTTTATGCAATACATTAAATGTATATTTACTGATTGTTGACCCTGTCTTTATCTTGGTACTTTTCAGTAAGCCATGCCAAACTGATACTGGAGTAACCCAGCTGCCAGTGGAACTATGTGTTGAGGACTGCCTGTTGAAGTCTTAACTACCTGGAGCCCTCTGATATTCTTCTTTGGCTGTTTGAGGAATTCGTTTTGACAATGGGGAGGAGGAAGATCCAGATTGCCCGGATCGTGGATGAAAGGAACAGACAGGTCAGTGTCCTCTGCCTTTGTTGTCTCATTTCAAATCTTTAACCATTTAATTGTATACTTATTCGAAGCCCTTTACTGTACAGCATAACTTGAGAAGTACTGTTGAATTGCTATACCATTGTAATGGCTAAAGAGGGAGTCATTTGAGGTTGCTTTATTTTTTAACCTCCAAAAACGTAATTTTTTCCTTATTTTTATGTTTAAGTTATTAATAGGGACACATTTTATTGAAATTGCTCAAGTATTTAACGAGAGCAAGACAGCTGGTCAACCCTTTATTTACACACAGATGCACATCCAATAAAAGTGCTTGTCTTTAAATCTGACATTCTCTGATGAGTATCATAAGTGAATGGGGCCCAACAGAAATATGGGCTTCTGCAGTACTTGACTCATTTCAAAAAGTGTTGTCCTCATTTGTAACTTAGACACAAAAACATGGAAACAAGGTAAACAAATAAGCATTTTAAGGAGGGCGGTCACCAAATAAAAGTGCATCCTCTATAGAAGAATGTTGCCTTTTTTGTTTTTGGCAACAAAAACCTGAGGGTAACAGACGTTGTTTACACATAAACATCTATAATCTGTAGGCTCCTTCTTTTGGAGACTACTCTGTCTAACATAAAATCTTCTGTATCACAACAAACATCCATACTGAAACACAGGGTATATTTATGCTTTGGTAAACATTATGTAGAAGTAGCTTTGGTTTGCTTTCATGGGATGTGATGTGTTGATGTGCTGCTCTGAATCATGCCAAAATCCCACTCTCCAAAAAATGGAGCTACATTTTAAAATATCCAAACGTTTACATATTAAATTAAGCCCCATTGAGTTTATATTGAAGTAACACATTTTAAATGCATGTGAAAGTATTGACAGCTTCATTAACATTTCTCAAAGGGATCCCTCAAGGTACGTTCTTTGGGTCCCATTCGGTTTCAATCGAAAGAGCAATCAAAGATCCCTGTAAGGAGTTTCTGCTTATGGAGAGTGCAGCGGTCACAGCTGGTGGCGAGGGCAGTAATTTGGGGTTAGCTGGGTCCGGACAGCACCCTGTCATTAGCAGGGTGGGTCAGGGTTAGGGACACACAGTGGCCTTCTCTCCTCACCGTCTCCTCGCGCAGCCACACTGCTGCCCACTGGAATCTCTTTCTGTCTGTCTCCTCTATATATATCACCCCCAACAGCACAACACATACCGGCCTGTCTGGAGGCAAAGCGCAGGCTCTGGAAATAGGGATGTGGCTGGAAAATAAATATCTGGGATGATGTGTATATTTGATGTTTGGATGTCTTGGCAAGAGCCTTTTTAGATAGACACTGCTTTAGCTGTCGAGTGTGCATCGCTGGAGACTTCTATATATTTAGCTTCTTCTACTCTATTTTTGGGAAGTTGGCTTATGTGTCTCGTTTTATCTTGCAAGAGCATCAAGGGCTTCAAGCTGGTTTTCCTCTTTTTTTTCAAACGATCACACCATTACACAACATGCTGAATAGATAATGATAACAGTAAGAAGATGAACCAGCGATACACCAACCATCAGCAGTTATACGTAGATCCTAAAAGAGGAACAAAGTACTTCTTTGTTATCTCTTTTCATAGAAATCTGTTTGCAAGTCATGCTCAAGTAATAACCATTATCATCTAACATTGTTTAACATCAGGAAAAAAATACAACTTGAACTGCCTTTGGAATCATCAGAGAACTTTAGCGTCCATTTGACAACATTATCTAATCTAATTTACTTTAATGAGATGCAGCATTTATTCAGTCATTACTAATGATGCAAATGCTTCTGGCATTGGTGCAAATGTTCAGCTTGTTGAACATGAGCTTGGTTGGCCATCTGATGAAGTCAGAACATTAAACTGCACAGGAGACTAATATGACATTATATCACCCAATAGGGAAAATGTTTAAAGAAAATATACTTTTACGACCCAATAGAAGACTACATCACTTATCAGCGGCACATTCCTTTCTGTATGTGGCTTCCTCTGCTATAAAATATAAAAAAGCCACAGTGCTTTCATGCATATAATGGTACTCCCCTCAGTTCCCTGATTAAAAGCCTCCAAGTTAGACTGGAAGTGGAGAGCTATAAGTCACCAGGTTCCCCACATTTAACCCAATCTACTGACTCATTAAGGTTTCAGTTTCCACTCTGTCAAGGTCGAATTAATTCTTACAAGTAGGGCAGCGCTCAGGAGTTACAGCAGGTTGACAGGATATTTGTGGACGAGGGAATTCCCAGTGAAGGTGAGGAGGTGCAATGGAAATTGATACGATGTAAAATGCAATATAGAGAAATGTGTCTCTGGTTTTTAAAGGATGTGAGAGGAGGAGAACAGTGTTGGAGAGGTTTAGTAGTTATTCTAAACATATTCAATATCTCTGCTTGAAACGCCACTGCAAATGTCAGTTTGAAGAGATCCCATTGTCTTCTGTGGAGGGTTTTCCAAATGAAGCCTAACCTAACCCTAGCCCTAAACATTTTTAGTAAATCCTACATTTTAATGAAAGGATCCTTTTTTATTAAGTACACTCCCTTTAATGAATATCATTATTCAGTGTCGCCTCACTTTTGTGTGCAGCAATCAGGATGGCATTGTTTTTTTACCATTGTGAAAGTGTTGTTTTTGAAAGGCTGAAGCCCACACATTTGGTTTGACAAAAAATATATATTTTTGCATGTCACTTGGACTTCGAATGCTGTAGAGCAATCGTTGAATGTTTTGAACAAATGAAAGCCCTCAATCCTACAGCCACCACTGAATCTAATTCTACAAAATGATCTGCAATTGTACAGGAATACTGGGTTAAAACAGATTAAATTATCAAACAGGAAACTGAAACGCCACCTGAAACCTTTGGGGATATTGAAAGTTTAAGGCAGGGGTGTCAAACTCAATTTCATCGCTGGCCACATTAACATTATGGTTGCATTCAAAGGGCCGGTTGTAACTTTAAGACTATATAAAAATACATATATAAATATTTAATATATATAAAATAACGTATTATATTACATTATTGCCTCTGCATTGGATTATTTTCGGATAGGGTAATAACTTCCTAATTAACTACGTCTGAAAGAAGAAGTCTAGGGCAAATAATTGCAAGTCTTTTCAGGGAGAATGTCACAAAATGATTTAAAAAGAAAAGCCAAATTCTGGAAAAAAAAGTAACATTTTGAAAAGAACGCAAATTCTGAGAAAAAAGTAAAATTTGAGATGCATTGTGGGACATGTAGTTTATGGACAACGTGCTTCTGTAAATCAGCATGTAACCATATAATAAACATATTATATTCTTTGCAAGCTCTTGTGGGGCCACATGAAATGAAGTCGCGGGCCCCGGGCCTTGCGCTTGACACCCCTGGTTTAAGGGTACCCTTGAAGCTTTTTATCAATTAACTGTAGTTAGAGTTTAAGTCTGATTAGAACCCAAATGACTGTGCTCTGATCCATTTGTCAGTGCTAAAGTTTCATTGTATTTGACTGTTTGTATTTATATTTCTTGCTGGTAATATTAAAGAAGCAGGACTCTTCTTCATCAACAGTTTCAAGTGCCTGAACTATTTAAGGCTGTAGTAAAGCTGCTCAACAACTAAGGTCAGCTGTGTTGTGAATGGCCAAAATCCAGGAGCAGCAATGACCAATACACCTGATACTTTGCATGGTTGGAGATGTTGAGGTGTGGAGGCAGCTTCTAGATATGTGATGACATGTTGTCATACTCACAGAGGCCATGATGGAAGGAAGACAAACACAGATAAACACAGTTGACTCAATGCAGGCAGTGAGCTGATATGTTCGACAGACGTCACTGAACACGACATGTGACTACATCAACAGAGCTTGGGAGAAAAGAGCTAGGTGATATTTGGAAGATTAGACAAACTAAAATGTTAAAAACCATACTTAAATAGTTGCAATTTCATTTGACTAAATTAGATAAAACTAAAACGGCCACACTTATAGACTAATATGAATCTTTACTGAAAATCAGGTTGAAGTTTTCTGCGTCTAATTGCAAAATAAAATGACAGTGGACATTGCAAAAGGATAAAATAAAAATAATAGTGTTAAAATTAACACTATAAAAAAGAGATTAAATGATTATCAAAACAATCCTTTATGCCTAACTGAGGAGTTGGACTTAAGTAAATATGATAAGATAAAGGCTGAACACTTAATCATTACAGAATGGGACACATGACTCAGTTGCTGTCCCCACCCACTCAATCAGTGGCATTCCAGTAAAAGCCAGATTTGAGGTTATTGCCACCCTTTTTTAGTCAACTCCTCCTCCTCCTCCTCCTCCTCCTCCTCCTCCTCCTCCTGTGACAAAGAGACATTTTGACTCACTTTTATCTCTCTACAATACAAGGTTATGTCATTTACTGACTTTGTATTTTGGCGTCTTCTGCTAATAGTGTGTTAGCTCATTATCAGTTTGTCTTGGTTAGAGCAGCTTTCGAATGTGGGGAATGTTTACTGTGATTGAGGGTATGCATTGACACTTGTGACAAAAAATTACTTATAAATACATATGAAATGGAAAAAATAACCATGAGAATAAGATATCAAGTTAATATCTTTGATTATAGATTGGAAAAATATGTGACGTATACAAACCAAAATATAATAAATTACAATCTGGTTAGATATGATAATTAAGGTTCTTAAGAGGGTTGATGTATCTATTTTCTCTTAACTTATTTATTTATTTATTTTTAACCTTAACCTAACACAGAGTTCCTTAAGATAAAATACAAATGCATTTAAAGAAGACAAAACGTTTATCAAAAAAATGGGATTGAGTGTGTGTGGAGAGTGGATTTTGGATAAACAAAATAGGTTGATCCTTGATTTGTATCCTTCCAGGTGACTTTCATGAAGAGGAAGTTTGGTCTGATGAAGAAGGCCTATGAGCTGAGCGTTCTGTGTGACTGCGAAATCGCCCTCATTATCTTCAACAGCTCCAACAAGCTGTTCCAGTATGCCAGCACCGACATGGACAAGGTCCTGCTGAAATACACCGAGTACAACGAGCCCCACGAGAGCAGAACCAACTGCGACATTGTAGAGGTGAGCGCCAGTGGCCTTTAGTTCAAAAGGTTTTCTCCATCTCATGTCATAATGCCAGTGCTCGTGTTGCCATTGGAGAGCGTGGACCTGAAAAAAGCCCCCCCCCCCCTTTACAGTGCTATTTATGTTAAGTCCGTGTTTGGAGAGAAAATGTGAACTTTCCATTTCCACTTCGCTGTGATCTATTTAACCCTTTATGCTGTTACAGTCAGTTAAAGAAGTGTTTTGAGTGCCAGATCAGTTCCTAATCCCAAATATTCATCACATGTTCTGCATTAATACTCAAGAAATTGAAAGATATTTGACTGATTTATAATTGGGGAATTGAGACCCCAGACCCCCAGAGGAGAAAAAGAGAAGAGAAAACAGTACTTTTGTTTGCATTTTCTTAATTCAAGGAAACACATTCATGCTTAATTATATTCGAAACAAAACACTCCAAGAGTAGCTTTAACATTGAAGAAGCAGAAGAGACAAAACAGGAATGTCTCTGGAACAACTGAAGCCATGAAGTCATTTCATGCCGACTTACATGGTACCGAACATAAGGACCTCATGAGACAATGAAGACTTAATGTAGTAATACGGATTGAATCCCTGTGGGACAATTTAGTCCTTATATTGTATAAAGGCAATTACAAACTAGAAAGGCACTGGGAGAGCACAGACCTCCACCAAGGGAAAGATAATGCTTGTATCCGCCCCGGGACTTTTGATCTGTTCCCTTGGCCTTTGCTTAAACCTTCGAAAACATTGAAAAACAAGCCGAAACTTCAATGGAGGTCAGTAGAACATACCAAATGTTAAAAATAGAATACATATTAATACAAATTGGCAAATCCTTTTTTATATATATATATATATAGTTGTATTTTTCCATAACGACATGATGAACATGTAAAAAGCATACAGTGAACAGGAAACATTTTGTCGTTAAAATCCTATGGATTACACATACTGGCAATGTTGGTTTCATATTGTAAGAATTATTCACAAGATGGAAACATTACCTACACGTAACCAAGGGTAGCGTAAAGAAAAAGGTCGTTTTGTGTATTGTGTGCATGTTTACACTTTTGAAACGTTTGAGTCTGTTAAAGAGGATTTTTTTGCCACAAGTTGTAAAGGAGTAAAAGGGAATGTATATCAACTGTCAGAATGTAGGATTTGTTCTCTTTAAAGGCCGAGCATGGCCGACCTGAGTGGGTGAAAAGAAAGGAGAAACCACTATAATGGCGGAACACCTGCCTTGCCAGATTGTCATTGCGTCTTGATTTATTTACTCAGGAATTGACGCACAGTAAGATTTTGCGCTCAATCAATAATGAAGACTGAGATTATTCCACAATGAATTTGCTGGAAATATTTAATATGCTAATTATTTGTGAGACTTGTAACGTACACAAGTCGTAAACTGGTCTACTGGCTGCATACTAGATGTTTTTAAGGATAAGATAAGACCCAGCTGCTCGACCGCTCGGTGGGGCCCTCCTGTTGCATCATGGTCCCTGAGCAGCGCTGTCACAGCACATACTCGTTGCGGCTGCCATTAAAAGTGAATGGCCATCGTGACTCACGTTCTGGCTGTTTATGTAAGCTTCTAATGCGTGTTTGCCTTGCTGAGGGCATGCATTTACTGTGAAAACACACACACACACACACACACACACACACACACACACACACACACACACACACACACACACACACACACACACACACACACACACACACACACACACACACACACACACACACACACACACAACTACCCGCTGTAGAGGAAACTAAACTTCCCAAACAGACTGTGCTTATTAAATAAGTGCTAACACCTTCGTGAAAAGCGGGGAGTTTAAGGAGAGTTCAAGCTTTCCAACTGCTCTCCGTCTTCACTTTGTGTCTTTCTACGTTGCCAGGCATACACATTTTACACTCAGTAAATGAAACATTGATTTTCAAGGAAAATAAGACAGTTATAGAACCACAAATAAAGTAAAATAAGCAATAACAAAATGAAAAAATACTGTCAAAAGTTAAAAACTCTTAAAAGTAAAAGTCCTTCATGGCCAATATTAAATTACGGGATTGTGATTATCTATGGATTAATTTGTTCATCACAGCTGGTCATGGTTGAGATATAGCACATTTGAATGAATGTGTATACTGCTAATGGATATCTTAATCTATAATTAAATGTTTATTGATTTATTTTTTGTTTAATGTATTATATCAATATATAGTAACATATATGTCTGTCAAATAAATGTAGTGGAGTAAAACTAACAAAAAACTAACACTACAATATTGACTTCCAAAATGTAGAAGTATAAAGATTCCAGGTTTTTAAGATACAAATCCTGTGGTAGCATAATGTAGAAACACTCAAAATGGTACCTACTGTAGGCAGAGCATTTGAGTAAATGTACTTCATAACATTTCACCACTGAGTAGAGGTTGTTATAATGCATGATTAATATTGCCCATAATGATTCTAAACAGCATGATAATGTTTGTTCTGCTGCTGTAAACCACAAACATACACCTGTGTGAGCCAGTAGCCGGGCATGTTTTTCCTGCTTTGAGTCCTTATTTGCCTTTTCCTGTGTCTGTCACGCAGATAGCCGGCTAGTTAAAACAATGCTTGGAAACTGAGAGGTTGGTGTTTTACATATTGGTCAGTCCATTTGCAACATGAAGCAAGACATTTGCCTATGTGTAAAGGTAATACCTCACTGGCTGCTACAGACTTCTCGTGTTGCGACGAAAGCTTGTTTGGATTCATTGTTGTGTGTTGGAACGTGATGTTTGCTGATGATTATCTCTTTGCCACAAACAGCTTGCAAGTTTCATTTTCACACACAAAGAGCATACTCCAGAGCTCTTTACTTTGTTTGGTATTGTCTTTTAAAGTCTAATTCAAATGTGTTATCTCCTCACTTAGTTAGAAAGCAGCGATTAGCAGGGTTTTTCATTCATTTTCAAAGGAGAAAGAAATCATTGTTGGGAGTATCTATGGAATAAATGGATGCATGTATTTAATGAAACATCTTTCTTAGCTGTTGACTCTGCTGTTGTGATGGGTTACTTACTTTGTTTGGCTTGATTGTTGCTAGAATACTTTTTTTAACACGCCCACCTTAGTCAGCCAATCACCATTATGGTGCCACAGATCTAAGAAATGAATTTACAATAAGGCCCACGCTTTGCACCATGAATTCCCCCTTATTTTGCCTGTCTCAAGGTCCGATTCGATACAAATAAAAACTGCGCTAATTATATTAAATTAGATATTTTCATTTTTTGCAGAGGTAGAAGAAATAAATACTGTTTATAAAACACACTTATTTTTCTTTTTTCATAGAGCTTTTTATGCCTCTTTTAGAGATGTTTTGGCTTTCTTCAACAAAGCGCATAGCGACAAATCTTGTGACTTTACTCATCAATAGTAAACGGTAAAGAGCCTGCTTTTATGTATTGCTTCTCTAGTCTTTGAGTCTCAAAACGCTTTGACAACGGAAGTCAGCATTAAAACCCATTCATACACTGCTCATCATGAACCTGATGATCGAACAATCAACTGCATTGTTTGTATGGAAAATCGTCAGGCGGATAAGCAAACGCTCTCCTTTGTTTTCGTTCTGAATTATGACTTTTGAAGTGTTTTTTTTACACAGTGTTTCCAAAAGTGGGTGTTTTCCACTTTCTGGGTCTTTTCTATTGTCATGATATCTCAGTTCAACCCATTATGATAAAGGTTCAATGATTTTTGGGTAGATATGGATGCTTTTTGATGAGATGATAGCAGAAATATATGAGGATGGATGTGTAATGATTTATAGTCAAAGCTGAATTGTAATACTTTACTTTAAGCAATAACATTCAAACCTATCTCCATACAGAGGAAATAAAAGTCAACCTAATATGAAGTTGGATGCCAAGAAGACTCTTTTTCGGTTAAATTATGAGGGTCTGCCAGCTAAAACAACTACAAAGCCAGTCCACTGGTCAGCTAATCTCACTGACAGATTACTTGTGTCATAATAATGAGACAGGTTTGTGTGTAGCAGAGTTGAGTTTCAGCAACAACAGAACGGCCGTCCAAGGTATGCAATGATGTATGCACCCCAGATAAATGAGAACCATCACAGAAAGTGAAAAAACTACAACCCACTAAAACCTGACACTTTGGCATACAGCAGAGCAAGACTCTTCATGAAAAAAATCAATCTTCAGAAAGTGCTTGGAAGTGTCGAATCCCATCTCCAAACAATACTTGGCCTTCTCTAGTCGTAGCCTAAAGGGCAACCACCCAACTGGAAAGACTTTGTTAGGGGGAAAGAGGGGGGTTTCTTTTTATCTTTGATGCAGCCCCAACAGCAACAAGACATCACCATCACATGTTAAGATGCTTAACGTTGCAGCTCGTGCCTCGGCAAAGATCCACATGCCTCTGGAGATCCACAAAAGCCCACTTTGACATTTGAGATGATAAGGAGACACACACTCTCACAGTGTCTAAGATAGCCGTCAGTGCTCAGACATGATGTAGTGGTTTAAACCAGCATCTGTGGAGCCACATATAGTTCAGCGAGGTGTTGGACCAAATCCCACTAGACCCTTCTCTCATTGGACTTCCCTGTGTCCTTCTGTGCCCTCATGCTGTCCATTCTCCAAAGAAAACAACCTTTCCCATAAGAGTTGTCCCGCCCCCATGTTTTAAGATGAACTGTAAAGCTACCTGAGCATGGTGTAAAACATTAAAAGAGTTATCACATTATTAGAAACAGCTGTCCCTTTCCCTCCCTTTTGTAGTGAAGAGGTCAGGCAGAGTTCACACCTGAGTCAGAGAGAATGAATGTAGAGTAACAAACTCCTGATGCTGAGCAAACACAGAACTTTCCATTTGTTGTGATTTGGCTCATTTCGCCTCACGTCATTAATAAATGATTGCCAAGTCATTATGCGTTAAATATATAATTGTTGGAATGTGTCAACTTACAGCGCATTCCAGCATCCCATTTACATCCCATTTACAATGTTCTTTCAGATATTTACAATGTTGTGATTGCAATCCCACAGCCAGATTTTGATCAGTTTCTGGTCTTAATAATTCCTGTCTCTGTAAATATGTCAGTTTTAGCAGAATCTCTACAAAGGTTTATTTTCACAGGACAGACATTGGTGAATATGTAATCGCACTACAGGCTTTCCTATTTAGACAAGCACATTCCAGTGTTAGCAGACTTTAATGTGAGGATCAATGCAGGCTATGTACTTCCCTGCAATGAGCTGGGAACTGACATTACAAACGGTAGTGCTTTAATGTAGCAGGAGCAGGTCCAGTAAACCACTGGAGGGAATACATATGCAATGTTATACAGTACAACCTAACTATCTCTGCCAAGGAGGTGATGTTTTCAGTTTGTTTTTATTTGTCTGAAGGATTATGGGAGAACCAATTGTCAGGAAACTTGGTGGAAGCGTTTAGCATTGGCAAACGAAGAACCCATTACATTTTGGAGTGGATTCAAATGACTAGGGTTAGGGTTAACTTTCCGATTGCTCTTCTGGTTTTCCTCTGTGTTTATTTTGTGTTCGTCTGCAGGAAAAGCTACGGATCTGATTGTAATAATACTTTGTGCCAAGGAAGAACTACAACTATTCCAGAGCAAAAACATAGAACAAGGCTGATACATCCATATCGTTTTGACATAACAGAAAAATTGCACATAAACTTTCTCTCAAAATGCTTTTCTAGTTGATACATTGGAACACTCAACTTGTCTGTCTCTATTGATTTACCATTGGCATTTGATGTCTGCAAAGAATCCAGAAAGAGTATTATATCTTTGTGAAATAGTCATTGCTGATCGAGTTTTGGCACTTCTGCAAGAGTTTAGAAACCAGTTGAGCATTACTTTTCCATACAAATACAGGAGTCGATTTTTTCTTAACCATATGTATCAGTGCAATAGTATCTATGTTGTACAGATTTAGTTTAAAGCAAGGTAAAAAAAAATCTTTGGCACCTGTCATTTTGACTACGCAAACAAATTGCTGCCACTGCTACACGCCAACTCACATAATGTACACTCCCATGATTAGACAACATGCCATAATTGTCAGAAAAAGGATCCACCAAACAAACGGTTCTCCTAAGTTGACCAAGCCAAACATTACGTGTGCCCCAATTCAAACCAGCCAGCTTGATGTTTACTAGTGTGGAAATCAGCAGTTGTTGAACTGAGCAGGCCTTGAGCGTGAGACTTCTGTGGTCGTCAGTTGTTAAAATGTAGTTTAAGGCCTGTGGTGAAAATAGACATGCAAGTGTATGTTTAAAGCTCCTAACAACTACCAGTGTCTGGGAATGCAGAGGACATATGGTGGACAGACAGACAGTCAGCTGGCTGGTGTGTCGGTCTGTCCTTTTCACGCTAAGACGTGTAATGTAACAAGGAGCAGAGATGAGATCAGAGGAGTGATGTCATCTCTCGGGCTTGCATGTTGCCCGTATGATTTTATTCTTTTACAGTGACGGCTGTATCGAAGTCAAGGTGCTGTAAATTACCAAACATCAATTCACTTGTCTATGTTCTGAACCAAGGTGGTGAGGGATGACAACCCTAAAATGGCAAGGGCTCTCTTGACTGAAAGCTAATGTGCTAAAGTTTTTTTTACAGCAGAAACATTTCCGCATATTGACACCACTTTGTTGAAGTGTAAATGCAATCGGCAGAATCAATAGCCATCAATTGGCTATAAAAGAACTACATGGTTGTTGCATGACTTCACTTCACAATCACTAAGCAAAAGGCAGACTTGTAATGGACTCGAGAAGATGACGTTTAGTGGTCTCATCTAGTCTAGCAATCGCCATTGTTATGATACTTAAAGGCTCCAGACATTTACGAGTGGGGTATTTACTGAAGATTTGATGTTGTAGAAACTAAATGTCATAATCATTTATTTCACACATTTGACCAAAAACACGTTAAAATGGCTGACTTTGAGACAAGGGAACTGCCAAAATGCTAACTCATTTCTGGGTTTTAGGACTCGTTCCTGCACCCCTCCACCACCTAATCTTTCTAAAACCCCTAAACAAAGTCAAGTCCAAGAAGTCAGTGTGATCAAATAGTGGTTATGGTAAATGTATGTTGTAGTATATTACAACAGGATAAAAAGTGACTGTGGCTGTTTCACATCAAAGCCAGTGTGGTTTCAAGTTCCAGATGGCCTTATATACTGAGAGGTTTCAGTTACATATGCCATTTTACAAAAGTCTTTGCATATATCTGGTGGTTTGTGTGTCCATGGCTTATCTCTGACCATCCTGAACCAACCTGCCTCGTATTATTTGTGCACATTATTGTGTGTTGCGGTGATTCACATTGTGTTATTGACTGCTGACTTCTCACTTTTCGTCACAGGCAGGTCAGCAAGTGTTTAACCATGCTGTAATAGCAAAATACATTTCCGGTAAGCCTTACCTTGTCTGTCAGGCAACACTTAAACAAACCTTTGTCGTAGCTCAAACTGACATCGATAAAAAAGAATTGGAAAGCATCTGCAGATAAATTTCATACCCAATTACGATCCACTAAAGTAAGGCATAATACAAGATGAATAAATGTTCTGGTAAATTCAACATCATCTGATTTTAAGATCCGGTGCTTCTCACATTGTTTTCGCCTCTCTGCAGCGCTGTGGATATTTGTCCCAGCTGTGCTGCTGACAGTCAGTCGATCCTCTACAGATTTGGTTCTGCTAATGAATCTCATCTGCTAATGAGACGCATCACCAACCAGCGTGTTTGCCTCTTATTTCCCTGTCTCTCCACCCTACTACACCACTATAAACAGCCAACCAAACCCACAGTTGTTTCAGGCTGTTTGTAAAAAAGATCTGCTTACTCCGGTGTTAAAGAGGCGGCTAGATGAGCAGGTCTGTGATGTGGAGCAGCGTCTCTAGGGGAACACTTCTGTTATCACTCCTCAGACCAGCTTTGTGTCTGCTTCAGAGCTCATCAAGGCAAACAAACTGTTAGACACTCCAGGGAAGAAGAATATATGCTCTGTATACGCAGATTGTATTTGGCATTTTTAAAGAAGACACCAATTGTATATTGAATTTGTAAGTTTAGGCTATTATTATTATTATTATTATTATTATTATTGTCATGATGTCCTGAGATCAGTAACTCACAGAGAAAAATCAATAAGGTCTTCAGTGTCTTGCGTAGGAGCATTTATCCATTTGACCTTATTCAAATCATTCTTATTGAGTGTCACATCCTCTGTAGATCAACGTCTCTATTTTAGTGTGATTGTGCAGAAAGTAGAGAGGAGATTAGTTCCTCATTGCAGAAATGGTAAGAAGATCTACACAAAAAAAGGTTCCCTAATATTATACACACACACACACACACACACACACACACACACACACACACACACACACACACACACACATACACACACCATGTATACATTACTTCAGGGGACATTACATTGACTTACATGCATTTCCTGGAGACTTATCCTAACCTTAACCATAAACTACACATGCCTAACCCTAACAAAGTCTTCACCCTAAAATTAATGATTCCCCTTATGGGGACCTCCATTTTTTCCCCATAAGGGAAGCCAGTCCCCACACGTGACTGTGTAAACAGATTTAGGTCCCCACAAGGACAGTAATGCTAGGCCACACACGCACACACACACACACACACACACACACACACACACACACACACACACACACACACACACACACACACACACATATTATAGACCCTTTATATTTTCAGAAATAGGATAGTCAGTCCTTCACTGAATAAGTTAAAATAGTAAATACTCCATTACACGTAAAAGTCCTCAATTAAACATATTACTAAGGTAGAAGTACAGTATACAAGGGTTACAGTACAAATATTATCAGCAAAATGTCATTCAAATATCAAAGGTACACTGTAGGCAGAAAGCCTCTTTCAAGGTAGTATAGTGTTAAAGAATTCATGTCATGTGATATCATTTTTTATGTTGAAGTTTGTCATTTTTGAGGCAATTATAGCTTGTTTAAGCTTAAACACTGTTTATCAATCAATCAATTATTAAATCAATCAAAATACTTTATTAATCCCAGGGGAAAATAATATTTTGCCACAGTTGCACCATATACGAATGAAATAAATCATATTAATAAAGATAAGTTGAAGTGAAAATGTGAAGGAAAAGTCCTTGTAGCCACAGAGTCTTTGGACATATGAACAACTATGCTTTTAGATAAATGCTAAAGTCAGTATGCTAACATGCTCACAGCTACTTTTTTATATGAGTTGATAGTTAATTCAAGTTGCTAGTATGAAATGTTTAAATGTGATTCCAAGGTGATTAAAGCATTAGAGGCTTCTTTCCCAAAGGGTGAAAAGGTTCCTTCTTCTGGACTGTGTTTAGAATCACAGTAAATAAACTTCATTTGAAGACATTCAGAAATACTAACTTGGCCTCAGTGTTTGGGAAGTAAACTTGACCGTAATCTCGAGAGGTTTAGATCTGGTTTCTAATTGTGTCAGTGGTTGGTTGTCCTTCCTGCTCTTTAACCACATGTTAGATAGGAGCAACCTGAACCGTACATCCTGTGTTCTGCAGTTTCTCTGCTTTAGACTTAAACACATGTTTTTGTTTTGTGATGCTGAATAACAAAATAAATGTTAAGTATAAACTGATCAGCTTGTCTATTTGATTACATTTATCTGTTTGAGTTCTGTGAAAGAGAAACACTTAACCCGTGGTTTGTAATGCTGTTTAAATTATCTTGTATTTGAAACATCTTTGTCTGTAATGCAGGACTTTTCCACCAGGAAGAATTCAACTAAATATGTAAATAATTCTTAACAAACTGGATTTGGATTCATGAAGCTTTCTCTGCTCTCAGTAGTCAGCTCACCACTCTCTCTGTGGAAAATGTGGCTTTAAATGAATGTATTACATGGCTTAGTTGAATACTCTATTCTGATTCAAGAAATTCAATTCAGAACACGTGACACGTTGTTAATCCAGAACAGACAGACCGCTGTCAAGCACTTATTGAACGTTGTTAAGGACGATCACATCTGCACAAAGAAGTCCATTCGATTTAAATGGGTCGGGATCCTGATCTGCCTGTCGAGTGTTCTTTTATCCATAATGACCGCCTCGCTGCACATTATCCCTTACGTCAACTACGGCCACTGTAAGCTGAGCCAAAGGACTATTGATGTTAGCGCTATTTCTCATTAAAACCATACAATAATTATGAATACATTTTTGTTTTGTCTATCCCACCTCCAGGCCCTGAACAAGAAGGAGCACAGAGGCTGCGACAGCCCTGACGCTGACGCCACTTACGTCCTTACGCCCCATACTGAGGAGAAGTACAAAAAGATTAATGAAGAGTTTGACAACATGATGAAGTGTCATAAACTTGTAAGTTGCGCTGTGATTTATTGTGTTCATCCAGTACCACCTTGCTAAATAAAATATGTTAAAGGGATCATTTTGGATTTGTTTAAGTGATGTTGTATGAGTAAATGATGATCTATGTTCCCTCAGTAAGGAGAATAATCTCACAATCACTCAAACAAGCTAATGTATCGTGTTGGGGGGTTTTATACAATCACCAAGTTCCTAGGCCTCTTAGACTTCAAGGATATCTTTGTTCTTAAAGGTTTAGCGACAGTCTATTCAAAGCGTAGCACCATGTCAGGTGATTTCCATTCAAATTATATCTCGCCCCGTCCATCTCTTATGCTGGGTTCAGACCGGACGCGATGCGATGTTTGGGGTTGGCGCGATTACATGTAAAGGCCCTGACACACCAGGCCGAAATCGTCCGTTTTCGTTAGTCGGACGACGAAGCGAGCCCTGTCGCCCAAACTCAATTTGGTGTGTCCCGCACCGTCGACCGTGACACGCCTTATTTGGCCGGATTCAACATGTTGGATCGGCCGTGCGTCGGCCACAGGCAGTCGGACAAAGAAATCACTCTGATTGGCTGTTCAGCTAGCGAATCAGTGCATGAGAAGCAAAACGGTTGCTTGAGAATGTCTTCCACAAGCAACACTCAATGGCTGATGGCTCCAGTACCGCACGAAACGTGTTTTCGATGGACGATAGTGAAAATGGAACGCACACTCTATTTGTTGTTTGTTTATATCACGTAGTCTGTTCTTCTTCTCTGTCTTCCGGTTGTTGCCTCTTTTGAATGACGAATACACACTACCGCCGCCTGCCGGTAAGGAGAGTTATTGCCACTCACGCATGCGCAGTTCGTACGTGCTCGGCTGAAGTCTTTGCGGTGTGTTCCAGTGCGACACATGGCCAAGACGCAGGAGAACACGCCGACGCAACAGTCGGCGTCTGCATCGGAGAGTTCTCTGGTGACTGCTTGGTGTGTCAGGGCCTTTAAGTCAATGCAGAGACAGGACAGACTCGAATTCGCTCCAACGGCGAGTATGAAGCGGTGGACGCGGCGCGAATCACTCGATTGAACTGTGCCGCGACAAACGCGAGAGTTCAATTTTTTCAACTAAGCCTGCCGTTACTGACGTTCAACCAGAAAACATCAGCCATTAGCTGTTAGCAGTTAGCACTCAGAGCTCACAGCTCCTCATATCTGTTCAGAAACTGTGCAAAAGTTAAACAAGTACAAACCACAGACTGTCTGTGTCATGGTGAATACAGTCACTGGTTTATTTATGTCTGTAGGCCGTTGTTATGCGTGTGGAGTGAGCATATACAACGTTAGCTTAGCCTGGTCGACCCAATCTCCATTCAGACAAAGGTTTTTCGCCTGCTGTCTTGTCTGCAGACTTGTCAAGCATTAATTCATGATTTTTACTAACCGGTATCAGTATGTTGTTACGTCGGCATCATTTAGAAACGTGCATTACAATTTAATCACGGTAAAATATGTTCATTTTGTTGTAGTTGTAGCTCCCGAGCCAGCGCGTCTAAACACAGCTGGCAGCCGCGGTGAAATTCGAGCGATTAGAGCGAAGCGAATATTCGCATCGCGTCCGGTGTGAGCGCAGCATTATGCTGCGTTCAGACCGGACGCGATTCAATGTTTTGGGGCGGTGCGATTACATGTAAAGTCAATGCAGAGACTCGGACAGACGCAAATTCGCTCCGACGGCGAGCATGAAGCGGTGGACGCGGCGCGAATCACGCGATTGAACTGTGCCGCGTCAAACGCGAGAGTTCAATTTGTTCAACTCGAGCATCAAATACACGTGACGCGTTCTTGCGGAAGCCAATCAGCGAAGGATCTCAGCCTGCCGTCACTGACGTTCAACCACAAAACATCAGCCATTAGCTGTTAGCAGTTAGCACAAAGAGATCACAGCTCCTCATATCTATTCAGAAACTGTACAAAAGTTAAACAAGTACAAACCAAAGACTGTCTGTGTCATGGCGAATACAGTCGCTGGTTTATTTATGTCTGTAGGCCGTTGTTATGAGTGTGGACGGAGCATATACAACGTTAGCTTAGCCTGGTCGACCCAATCTCCATTCAGAAAACAAGCATTTTAAAAGGTTTTTCGCCTGCCGTCTTGTCTGCAGACTTGTCAAGCATTAATTCATGGTTTTTACTAACCGGTATCAGTATGTTGTTACGTCGGCATCATTTAGAAACGTGTATTACAATTTAATCACGGTAAAATATGTTCATTTTGTTGTAGTTGTAGCTCCCGAGCCAGCGCGTCTTGTTTGAATGATGCGAGTAAACACAGCTGGCAGCCGCGGTGAATTTCGAGCGATTAGAGCGATGCGATAGGAGCGTGTATTCGCATCGCGTCCTGTGTGAACGCAGCATTACTTCATCATTTGTGATACTGCAGTAACTAACTAAAAACGGTTACACAATTACATAATAATGCGATTCTACATAGTCAAAAACTTGAGATCCACGCTTGGACTTCCAGCATCGTAGTCAAACTCTTTTGCGTACTGAAAGCTGCGCTATGACACTATCACCTATCGTAGATCATAACAGAAACATAACCTTAGCATAGTCCATCTATATATATATATATATATATATCCCTTTAAGAGATTGTACCCCATTCCAACTGGCACTAAAATCGTATTGGTTTTTCCGTTTTACATTATATTACAATTAGCTGACACTTTTATCAAAAGCAACTTACACACACGTACGTACCGTAGACAAGACTGTGGGAGCTGTCTGAAGAGGCCCTATCGTGCTTTTTTGGTGTTTTCCCTTTCCTGAAGTATTTTATATAGGTTTTTGTGCATGTAAAGGTTACAATCCCAAAGTTCCCTCCAAAGTGGAGTTTTTCTACCACTGCCCCCCCTGCCTGAAACACCTCCATTGGACTCCTTGGTTTACTTCCGTATCATAGTGACATCACTATGTAACAATGGCGCTTCCATTGGCTAATGCCCCAACACATTGTACATTATATGCTAATCACAACACCGCCGGCCAGCTAACCAATCAGAGCATACTGGGCTCTGGTTTCAGACAGAGGGTGAAAAGAGGTGCTGCAGCACAGGCAGTATGAGAAAATAACTAAAAAGAGCTTTTTGAACATTAAAGCATTGAGACACGTAGCAGTAGAGACACAACATACACATATGAACCTGGGAATGAGCATAATAGGGCCATGTTAAGTATCTTTCCCAAAGACAATTAGTTGATTGCAGGGCTGGGGTTCAAAACACTGACCCTCCAATTGGCCCATTAGTCCCCTGATCCACAGCCACTTATTCTGTGTGTCTACAGACCAGATTAGTCAGTTCAATCATCTGATGATGATATTGTTGATCCCTTCAGTTTGGTTGCTTATAATACAAACACAAGACATACAGGACTGTCTCAGAAAATTAGAATATTGTGATAAAGTTCTTTATTTTCTGTAATGCAATTAAAAAAACAAAAATGTCATACATTCTGGATTCATTACAAATCAACTGAAATATTGCAAGCCTTTTATTATTTTAATATTGCTGATTATGGCATACAGCTTAAGAAAACTCAAAAATCCTATCTCAAAAAATTAGAATAGTTCCTCAGACCAAGTAAAAAAAAAAGATTTATAACAGCAAAACACAATCAAACATTTGAAAATGTCCATTAATGCACTCAGTACTTGGTTGGGAATCCTTTTGCACGGATTACTGCATCAATGCGGCGTGGCATGGAGGCAATCAGCCTGTGGCATTGCTGAGGTGTTATGGATGCCCAGGATGCTTCAATAGCGGCCTTTAGCTCATTAGCATTGTTGGGTCTGGTGTCTTTCAGCTTCTTCTTCACAATACCCCACATATTCTCTATGGGGTTCAGGTCAGGGGAATTTGCAGGCCAATCGAGGACAGTAATGCCATGGTCAGTACACCAGTTACTGGTGGTTTTGGCACTGTGGGCAGGTGCCAGATCATGCTGGAAAATGAATTCCTCATCTCCATAGAGCTTTTCAGCAGACGGAAGCATGTAGTGCTCTAAAATCTCTTGGTACACAGCTGCATTTACTCTGGGCTTGATGAAACACAGTGGACCAACACCAGCAGCTGACATGGCTCCCCAAACCATCGCTGACTGTGGGAACTTCACGCTGGATTTCAAGCAACTTGGATTTTGCTCCTCTCCAGCCTTTCTCCAGACTCTGGCGCCTTGACTTCCAAATGAAATACAAAACTTGCTTTCGTCTGAAAAGAGGACTTTGGACCACTGTGCAACTGTCCAGTGCTTCTTTTCCTTAGCCCAAGTCAGACGCCTCTTCCGTTGTCTTGAGTTCAGAAGTGGCTTGACCATGGGAATACGGCTATTGTAGCCCATTTCCCGGACACGTCTGTGAACAGTGACTTTTGATACCTGTACTCCAGCTTCAGTCCACTGTCTTTGAAGCTCCCCCAAATTCTGGAAGCGACTCTTCTTCACAATGCTGTTAAGGCTGCGGTCATCTCTCTTGGTTGTGCAGCGTTTCCTGCCACATTTCCCCCTTCCAACAGACTTTTTGTGGATGTGCTTTGAAACTGCACTCTGTGAACAGCTTGCTCTTTGAGAAATTTCTTTTTGTGTCTTACCCTCCTGATGGAGGGTGTCAATGACGGTCCTCTGGACAGCAGTCAGATCAGCAGTCTTCCCCATACTTGTGATTTAGTTTACTGAACCAAGCTGAGTGTTTTTCAAGGCTCAGGAAACCCTTGCAGGTGTTTCGAGTTAATTAGACGATTCAAGTGATTCGTTGAACACCCTACTAGTATACTTTTTCATGATATTCTAATATTTAGAGATAGGATATTTGAGTTTTCTTAAGCTGTATGCCATAATCAGCAATATTAAAATAATAAAAGGCTTGCAATATTTCAGTTGATTTGTAATGAATCCAGAATGTATGACATTTTTGTTTTTTAATTGCATTACAGAAAATAAAGAACTTTATCACAATATTCTAATTTTCTGAGACAGTCCTGTATAAACAAGTATTGTGTTTTTGTATTGATTATGTTGACATGTCTCTGTTGGTCACTTCCTCTCCAGACCACCAACCTTCCACAGCAGAACTTCCTGCATGGCAGTATGGTGTACAGCCCTGGTGCAGGAGGAGGAGGAGGAGGAGGAGGAGGAGGAGGAGGAGGAGGAGGAGGAGGAGGAGCGACCTCCCAGGCTCTCGCTGCAGCCACAGCAGCTCTGGCTGACAGTGGGATCCTCTCCTCACCTCACACACACCTCCACAGAAACATTAACCCCTCACAGAGACCTCCCAGCACTGGAAACACAGGTGTGTGTGTGTGTGTGTGTGTGTGTGTGTGTGTGTGTGTGTGTGTGTGTGTGTGTGTGTGTGTGTGTGTGTGTGTGTGTGTGTGTGTGTGTGTGTGTGTGTGTGTGTGTGTGTGTGTGTGTGTGTGTGTGTGTGTGTGTGTGTGTGTGTGTGTGTGTGTGTGTGTGTGTGTGTGTGTGTGTGTCAATGGAAACAATACAAAGTTATGCATATTACATTTTACTTTTCATCTGGATGGGATGTAAAATGATGGGAATACCAACAACTATGGGGAAAAAAACAGCGGGCAAAACGTATTAGTTCCCAGAGAAGGGGGGGGGGAATGACACATGAATGATCACTGATGAGCACATCCGATAGAAAAAAATCACCACCCTGCTCTAGAAGATTAAACTGAATCTTAAAGAGGCTAATGTCTACATGCATTGATGTGCTCCTCAGGTGATATGGCTCTACAAAATGGATCTGGGTCTGGTATGTATCCAAACACACACAATGACAAAACTTTTCCCATAAGCCTCACAGTCACCTACACGAGTACATATAGCTGTAGCTCAACTCATTTTACACCAAGGAAGTACTTAACATATACATTTTCTACTACTACCTCAAAGGATTTCATCCCGAAAGTTTAGTTAATTATTCTTTACATTTGAAGTCTCCCTGTAAAAGACTCAACATCTTTGTCATCTCCTCTCCCACTCTCTCAACATAACCTCGCCACTTTGTTTACCCAGCATCCTTCGTGATCAGACTTTACCTGCTGTAGAGTGCTACAGTTGTGACGTATTTGTGTGGGCCAACCCAGAAGTGAGAATCTCAAGGGAACTAAAATCAATAGGATTTGTCATTATTGCAGGAAATAAGTTCTGTGGCAAGCAAATACTATTTTTCTTCCTGGTTTATGTCATCTGTGTTCCTCTATAATGTTGTGGTCGTCAGCCCTGGTCACAAACTGTCCTCTCTGCAAGCTGTCCCGCCTGTGGTGTACTGCTCTCCCTCCCAGAACAGCATGTCTCATAAGAACACTGCCATTATGTAATGTCAAGAGCAAGGCAATATCAATTATTCAATATTATCTACTGTATAATATATAGCTGTACTTTCTCCATTCAGAGCATAGTGGAAGACAGGTTTATTTAATGGATCCAACACGTGGGACTGTAACCTCCCCCTGGTTTTTAAAACAACATTTAGGTGCATTGTGCTTTTATACTAAGGCTCTAAAAATCTAATCAATATCCTTACCATCACTTCCTAAATGTCTTTCTCCATTTCTGTGTTCAGTAAACGGTTTTGTGGGCTCCCCTGGTGGAGGCAGCTTGGGGAAGATCCTACAACCCAAATCTCCTCCTCTTCCACACAATAGCCGCAAAACGGACCTCCGAATGGTCGTCCCTCAGTCCAAAGGAATGATGCACACACTCGTAAGTCGGACAAATATGCCTTTTTGAAGCGGTTTGATAAAAAAATAAAAAACTGCATTATTTTGTTAGTGGTCACTAGGGGACAGCCATAAAACCAAACTGACAGATGGACACCGCCCCCTTTAAAGGGACCTATTATGCTCATTTTCAGGTTCATATTTGTATTTTCTGCCTCTACTGTGACATGTCTCCATGCTTTAATGTTCAAAAAGCTCTTTATTTTGTGTGTGTGTGTGTGTGTGTGTGTGTGTGTGTGTGTGTGTGTGTGTGTGTGTGTGTGTGTGTGTGTGTGTGTGTGTGTGTGTGTGTGTGTGTGTGTGTGTGTGTGTGTGTGTGTGTGTGTGTGTGTGTGTGTGTGTGTGTGTGTGTGTGTGTGTGTGTGTGTGTGTGTGTGTGTGTGTGTGTGTGTGTGACCTCATTCAGAGTGAAGTCATTGCAGACATTATCAGTTCGGAGCGGCTACAGCCCACAGAGAAACAACAGTAACTTGTAATGACTGTTAGAAATGTGTAGTAAAAGTTTAAAGAGCAGCTTTAACAGCGGGGTTTAAAGTGTGCCAAACCAATGTATCTTAATTTCTGACTGTGAGTAATCAGGAATGAATTGCCCACTAGTATTTAGTGTGTTTTTAATGAATTGTTAGAGCACTCCATCAAGTGAATTCACACAGAGGTTGAAGCAGGACCTGATTACATTCCCTAATGAGACCGCTACCAGTTCCAATGCAAAATGCTTTGTCACGTAAAATAGCTCAAATGTTAATAATTAACTATTAATTGCTTTATTGATATTTTCAACCTCCATTTGACTCCTTTGAAGACAAAGGTGAACAAATATATATGAACATTATTAGCACAGAACAACGCATGGATGACAAAAACAGTGAATACAGGAAATCAAAATGTTGTTTATATTGATAACAAAATATGTTTTTTTTAATTAAAAATAAATAAACAAATACATAATAATTATCAATGTTATTATTATTATTGTACATGTTAATATTTTAGATTTCTGACTTTTTGGGTCATCTCTATAAACATGGTGTACTATTATTATTATTATTATTTAATAGGACTAAGTAATTAAGGGGATCAAATGGCATTTTATCAAAGAAACTAGGCCCTGTATTTGTTGTAATAATGACTAGCCTTGATGGATTAGCAAAGTTTAAAAATGAGGTGAAGAAACTGGCAGGTTGGTAAATGTCCAGTTTGACTTTTAGTAATTAAAAACATTCAGCATCCATTGACAACCCTGTGTTCTGTCCAACGTATGAACATACAGTTTTACTGACACCATGGGGTTGAAATGGGGCATCGCAAGCCGTGTCCAGCTGCATCCTTTGAACCACTACACAGGATAAATGCAATAAATGAATAAACATTTGGGTTTTCTGTATTTCCAGGGTACCCAGAGGCTGAGTGGCAGTCTGTCCACCCCGGTGGTCTCCATCTCCACACCCAGTCTGTCCCACCAGAGTCTGGTCTACTCCAGCATCGGCTCTCCGTACAACAACGGTACCTGATGATGATTATTGTATTAGTGCTGTATTGCATTAACAGCACAAATACAATGTCTGATACTAAGACTGATACTGAAGCTGTATTAATTAAGATTGACTGGATGTACCGCTGTGTGTGCTATCTATCTTACATGAGGTCTCTCTCTGTCAGATTACTCTCTGAACAGTCCCGAGCTGTCGGGCTACTCCCCCACTGCAGGACTCTCTTTGGGCTCCTTGACGGCGTGGCAGCAGCACCAGCTGAGCTCACTGGGGTAAGAAATCTCTCTCTATTAGATCAGTTGGCATAGTTTATTTACACTAAGACATAAACAGTGTACTGAACAGGCACATGTACAGGAGGTGACAAAGATGTGAACTGGCTCAGGAATGGAGAGAGAGGACCACTAAATGATCTAATCGTTGTAATGAAGCTATTAATACTCACTTTAAAGACGTATGGTCACGCCAGATGACGAATCCTGAAGGTATTGAATCGAGCAAGGATGTGTTTTCATTCTTATGAGTTCAACTTTCAAAAGGTACAAATGTATTTGTTAGACTGAATGAAATCCAGTGTTAAACGCTCTACATGCAAATGAATGTAATCCTGAAATTGTATTATTATTATACATTAAAATATTAGATTATTCTTTGCTAAAAAATAAAATGTTCAAAGCATTTTATTTATTTATTGTTTGTGGTAGATGAAGAGATTAGGGGTAATATAACCAATGTCTATATACTTAATATATAACAATATTTTGTATTGTCATAATAGAAAATACTTTATACGCTCATTTTATAAGACATTAGTACTTTCAACTCAATATATTTAGTAAGAGTACATATATTTATACATTTACTAATATAATAATCTGAATAATTCTTCTGTTTCTTCAACACAGATGTCACCTTCACATGTAAATGTTAAATAAGACCAATCAGTTTTATATTCCAGATTTTGTATTAGTTTGCCAAGAAAAATGTATGCGGCGGGTGGGGATTCTCATTCTTATTTTTTTTATATAAATAGCAACATATTTACCTCTTTTATTGCAGTGAAATGGAATGGGTTATGTGTAAATTACCCCAGATTTGTAGTTAAAGGGAGATTTTGGCTTCTTGACGTGCTTTTGATGCACTTGACCATACTGTACTGTGTACACACAACTGTGGTTGTGTGATTAGGACAGTTGATTTTGGTTAACATGCCCCTTATTTGGAGAGCCAGACAGAGTAACAGCACAAAAGTTAACCATGTACTGCTGTTGATGGGGGAAGCTACAAATTGTATTGTTGCCCCTTTAAAATTCATTATCGGTTCAAGTGTCGGCTATATTTCCCTTCTGTCAAACTGCCACAGGACAACAGTGTGAGCCAACCTTTCCTGTTCACAGGCCTTTAGTCAGTTTCTCCACTAGGTGTCGCCATCACTCCACAGCCATAGCCTTCAAACATCCTCTTCCTCTCTCCCTCCCATACAGGTCTGGGAGCTCCAGTCTCTCCATCAACACCGACCACGACATCAACATCAAAGCTGAACCGACCTCCCCGCCCCGCAACCACCTCAGCCAATCAGGGTACATGACCCAGGCTCACGGCCCTCCTCATCCTCACGCCTCCAGCAGAGCAGAGATGGGGAGGTCTCCCGCAGACAGCATCAGCTCCTCCTGCAGCTCCCACGAGGGCGGAGGCAGCGACCGGGAGGAGCAGCTGAGGCGGGACTTCCTCCCTGTGAGCCACTCAGAGGGCATGGAGGGTCCAGCGACGGTCAAACGAATGCGAATGGACAGCTGGGTGACATAAAGCCTGCAGTCACATGATGTCACAACAGCAGGGCGAACACAGGAAGGACACTGTTATGCAAATGTATTTTATTGATGTGTTCTGTTGTGTTATTAAGTTTTCATTTATTTTGTGGTCAGATTTTCAGTCAGACTGCATATTCTGGATCCGTCCAAATTCTCTCATGAACTTTCAGAGAATCTCAAAAGGAAAACTTCACCAACCAAATGGTCATATGTACATCAAATCCTCACTCCGTGTTACTTTGGATTCTTGAAGAACAATGCGTTTCCCTCGCATGCCTCAACATCGAATCAATAATATAAGAAAAAATAATAACCAACATCTAATTATTTTTTACATTTTATGCATTAACAATCACAGGCTTGTAATGCTTTGCAAGTTGTTAGTAAATAGTCATTTTAAGAATCAGAATCAGTAAATTGTATTTATCCCGGGGGAAAATTGACAATATTAGAATGATATAAAATAAAATAGAATAAAATATTTACTTTAACGTAAGGCGTTAAGGTAAGAATGTGCAATAAAAAAATACAATAAAATACATATATTTATTTAAATTGGAGAAGTAAAATGTCTAATAAACATTGAATTAAAGAAGAAAAAAAATTGTATAGACATAAAATGTTCACATTGTACTACAATATATGTATTACAATATTGACACAATTGTATTAGTATTCATAATTTATCAATGCGGAACAACACACAGGTTTAGCTGCTATTAGTGTCCTACTATTGGCTGAAAGTGTATACAGTATGGAGAGTAAGGAGAATACAGTGTGTGAAATTGTTTGAAATGTTTGATAGCGCGGCTCCTATTTGAATCAATTGATGATGAATTTTTTCCAATTTTTGGATGGAGAAAGGCATACGAGAAAAAAAAATTCACTTCAAGAAATCACGCTAACACGGGGTAAATCCTTGATTTAGAAATTATAATTTGGGGGTTAATTATTCCCTCTAAACATATCATGGCATCCTCTAAAAATATAAATAATTGAAGCATCACAAGCTGATTATGTGGGTCCAATTGCAGAACAATCTGTCTATTTCGTATCCAGCGGTATACAATACTGTACACAAAAAAATCCAAAAAGGAGAGATTTATTGTTGATTTTGGTGGTAAAGCAGTGAAATGCTTCCGGATGCCTCCCACTGGGTGTCACCAGATTCATTTCTGATCTTCTCAGGGTTTGAAACATTGAACGAGTCCAACATGAAAGCAATACCACCTCCTATTTTTTTTACAAATAATACTTATTTATATCAGCCAAAGCAGTATGCTGTTTTTATGTTGTTTGTGTGAGTTTTTATATTGTGCTCAGAATAAGATAATACTTCAATCAGATTTCAAACTGAAAGCCATGGACACTTGTTCTGTATGTACTTCCAAAAAAGGTTGTAATTGTTTTGTATATACTATCTTTAATATATATCACTTTTGGTGTAACTCTATTTTGTTCATCTGTCTATTTTTTCTTCCTAGGACTTATAAGACCTCCATCACATTTGACAGAAGTATGTTTTTGTGGAGGATTTCCACATTCTATTTTTAAGAAGCCCTATTGTGCTTTTGGGGTGGTCCATTACCTGTAATGTGTTATATAGCTTTTTGTGCTTGTAAATGGTCTGCAAAGGCTAAAATCCCAAAGTTCCCTCCAGAGGGAGTTTCTCTCTCATATTCTAATCTGGACGTATCTGAAGGAAGAAAGACCGAAGACTCTGAGGCAGGGAGATTTCCTGCATCAAATTACCAAAACCTCTTGTAGCGTGCACAATTTGAGAAACTACTTCTATTGGCTAGTACTCCAACACATTGTACGTGATATGCTGAGGGGCAGGACATCTCTAAATGGTTGACCAATCACAACAGAGCCTGCCAGCTAACCAATAAGAGCAGACTTGGCTCTGGTTTCAGACAGAGGGTGAAAAGAGGTGGTGCAGCACAGGCAGTATGAGAAAAATAAAGAGCTTTTTTAGACATTAAAGCAGTAAACCAGTCACAGTAGAGGCTCAAAATATGAACCTGAAAATGAGCATAATAGGGCCCCTTTAAACAATTGTGTTGAATCAACAATGTAAACAAATGAAGTATTTCAGAAATTGTTCCACAAAAGACACAATGTATAAAATCCAAAGAGGCCAATAGAAAATAACTAAATGTTCAGATTATGTCCATTAACCAATGCAGAGGCTTATATCAGACAAGAAGAACATCTACTTTATTGTTCAAAAGAGGAATTGACAAGAGGTGTTGACCACTGACAACCACAGAAACACAACAGTAGGTCATCTGGGTTTGTACATGAAGTAACTTCCTTCAGTGTATTTAAAAACGCAATGAAGGAACTAATCTGATGCAATTTGTGCAAATGTTCATACAGTGATGAACATATAGTTTAAATGTATAACTGCTGAGGGATAAATTACATTTCCTGAGGTTCTAGGTGATGGGAATTGTACGTGTGATTGAGAAGTTAAGGATTAAGGCAGAGAAACTGCAACATCTGAGTTAGTAGGAGGCAGCACATGTGGTGAAGAGTGCAAAAGCTGCAAGAAACCACAGAATGAGGGTGGATGGGAAGCATATCAGTCACATGCAAAGGTGACCCTATTTTGAAAATATGGCAACAAAAAAATCCCAGCTGTGAAGGTTGGTGCTTGGTTAATTGTAATAGAAGGATAAGACAAAAAAGAAGGGGGAAATCATAAAAAAGTCAATTTTGCTGTTGAGAATACAGGAAGGACTATTCATAGCATCAGTATGAATTAGATTGGATTGTTAAAAGTACAATAGCCTGCTTGCACAGAGAGGAACTATGTCCATCACTGAGGATGTACTGTAAGTCATAATGTCTGTGGAACAGGATTATAGTATGTGAAAAGAAAAACATGATGGCCTCGCAGTACTCTGACATGGAGAATTGAAGGGTGGAGGATTACAAATGCCAAGGTTAATGGGAATCATGAGGCCAAACAGCTGTTTGTGAAAAGGATTAGTTTTACGTGAGCCACAAAAGACTGCTCTGGAATAAATCTGAAACAATGTTTGGAATGATCAAGTGGACTTACTGTATATGATTCAGCTTTCCATGGAAATATCTCAGGGTTTATGTAACCTGACAGAATACAGTTGCATTATTACAGTTTTTCAACTTTTACATTTTTAATTTAAAGTTTCTATAGTTTGAATATACAAAATACAGTACACTACTACCATTATGTTATATTAATATTTGATATTTGATTCTTAAGGAACAGGCTGTTAAACTGCCAACACGGCCTGGGTATCTTTTAGCATATTAGCTTCAAATATAAACATATTGTTTACAATAATAATTTCAGGTATTTTATATATACACCTTTATATATACTGCTGATAGGTATCTTAACGTATTATATGTCGATATGTTTATACATTACTTGCTTTATGTTTTGGGTTAGTTAGCTAATAATCTCAGTCTGTAAAAAAGTCAATTACAATTATATTAGCTTCGAAAAAGTAGTCGAGTGGAAGGAATATAAAGTAGCACAACATTAATACACTCAGGTCAAGTTTAAGTAGCCCTAGGTCTACCTTAACATTAAAGTATTGCTTAAGTTAATGTAATTTATTAACCCAGTCCTTATAGTCAGGTTCGCTATATACTTTTGTGGGATTTTTGTGGGGATTTGCAATATTATACAATTTTGGAAAGGATATTGTATAAGGATTCAGAAAATCCATGTTTCCATTTGCCCAGGTGTTTATATGGTTTATTATAGGTTTTGTAATATCTTGACTTTGAAATAAGCTAGAACATTGATTTGAGCTGCTAAACCCACATTTTCAGGATCAAGGAATCCAATCCAACAATAATTAGGTAGAACTCACTAAATTCCATGTTAACATAACTTGTATTGAGGACACCACATGTTAAAAGTTTTTTTTTTCGCGACACTGTGTCTCAGGGGATCTTAATATTTAAGAACCTATTAATGTGTTATACCAGATTAACGGAAATAATCTCAGCTAACTGACGATACAAACCATTTTTACCAAAACAAAACACAAGTCTCATAAGAAGCATCTAAATGACCCCTTAGCGAAAAATACTAACGGACATTGGCACAGAACTCAAGATAAAAGTACCCTTATTACTTATCGTAGCTGCACATACAAGATATCCGATTAAAGCTGAGGTTCCACAGATTATTTAGGTATATAGTATCATCACTGAGTGATCCGAACTCGCGACAGGGGAAGCAAACACAGACATCACAACACGTACCTTTACGGAGCTTCTCGGGAGATCGTCTCACCGTAGCTGTCAATCTGATCAAAAGACGTGTTCAATGGCATTAAAACGAGAAGAACGCGGCTGAATCGGTTAATCCATAGGTTTTTAACGTCTCTGTATAAAAAAATTATTTCTTTTATAATCCATAATTCCATTTTTATGTAAAAATCGCAGAGCAAAAGCATCTAAATCTAAACATCTATATTTATTCTGACTTTTCTACATCCAACTCACAGGTTTATCATTACTTTGAGAAAAAAGATTATTAATTTAACCCTTTTAGAAGGGAAGATATGGTCATTTGTTCTGGGAATGTCATTTTCGAACCTGAAACCTGAAAAACAGGCTCGAGGTTTAACAGGTTAACAGATAATTGCCATTAACTGATTAAACTGAGTTTAAAAATGTGCACTTCAGTATCATCATGACATGCACATTTTGTGACCACAGAAAAGAAGCAACCTTCTTCATTAGACATCTAAATGTATACACATCTATGCATCATCATCACTATCATCATCAACACTTTCATCCATCACAGCATGGAAATCATCGTCGTTCTGGCACTGGCTACTGCACTGACACATATCAGTACAGGCTAAGTCATTAGCTCTGCAGGAACATCTTCCAGAAGGACAGTTAGATCTGCATTGGACCATCTCAATGATGGCCTTTGGGGCTGGGAGGACCTCTGTGGTTGTTGGTTTCATGCCATCCGAGTCTCTGAAGTACCCATTGTGCAAGGGGTCCAGCTGCGGATCCTGCAGAGCAATGGCTGCCTGTGCCCATACCCTGGTTTGGACATGGACCCTCAAGATATGCTGCTTCAGAGCTCCAAGTGTTGGAGGGAGCTTGTCACTCTCTGCCCTGCGTTTGCAGAAGAGATACCATAGTTCAGGGATTGTCTTTATGTTGATACCCTCGGGTGAGTAGGCTGCGCATACAAAGGAAGACAGTGTGGACAGCATTCCTTCCGTCACTTTTGCTTCATCGAAAAGCATATGCAGAGCATTGATAATATCTTCATCTGCTTTTAAATAGATCTGCAGCCAGGTTGCCTTGCCTATACGGGAGAACCTGCCTGTGTTGTCGGCCCCAGTGAATGCATGGAAAGCTGGCAATGCCTTTGCTCTTTCTTTACCTAGAGCTCGCCACAGTGGTTCAATCTGCACAACACCAGAGGCCATCGAAATCGATGTGTTCTTCAGCAAGAGATCATAGCTTGCTGTGACTAGCACTAGAATGTCTGTATCTGGTGAAAAGAACATCAACTGTGCATCAGCTGGGTTTTGGTGTGATGCCAACACAGCCTGGTGGATCAGCAGCGTGTCTGCTTCTTCGTGGTTATTTTCTTCAAAGAGCAGGTGTTTGTTGCTCCTAGTTTTCCCAGAAGCTTACGTGATGATCAGCTTGGAGGATCCCCTGTTGTATTCTAGTATTTTGGCTGCAAGATAGTCAGTCAGATCGGCCTTCGTCTGGTCATGAGAGAGGAACCTCCTCAATGGGATGTGTTTGATGTTGGTGTCATCTCTGACTTGGTACTGGATAGCTTTTCCTTGTCTTCATTTATCTCTGGTTGCACTCATTAGAGAATCTGTCCTGTATGTGTCGAACACAAGGATGATTTCATCATAATCTCTTGTTAGTGACATCAGTCTGTCATTGAAGCAGCCACTCAGATCCTTGACTGTCAATACAGTGGCTGGTTTTTTGCTCAGCCTCTGCACAAGCACCATGCCGTCCACCAGTTCTATCTTTCGACTTGGCTGATCAGTAGATGTGGTGTCTGTGAATCCTGTATCCATTGCATCTTGGTGGGTAGTACTTCCAGCTTGAGGCAGCTGATGGTCTTCATGGGGCACATCTTCTCTTGTCAGCTTCTCAAGGAGATTGATTAACTTGGACTTGGCATGGCAGGATTGTTCCATTTTAGTGAACAGTGCCCTTGGTGTTAGAGTACATTCATAGTTTCCTTCGGCCTCTTTCTGGTTGATGTTTCAGTTTGACCTGGCAAGTACCATCAGCCTTGCAAACAGGTCCTTGGTCTCCTTCAGATCCACAGTATTGTCACTGAGTTTCACTGTAATCTTCTTCTTTATTGTTCACTTTCTTCACAGGGGCCCAGAGGCTGACATCTCCATTTATACAACATCTGGCCAGTGACATCAGCATTCGAGATCTGTGGTACGTACTCATCTGGGATGTAGACAAGTGTGATTACATTGTACAGCTTGTCACCTTCAGTTGTAAAGGGGTTTCCATGACTGAGTATTGCTGCCTTGACCTTGTCGATTGTACCATGTGCCCTCTTGACTGCACTTGGCCCAAGCTCATGGTGCTCTGTGGTTCTGTCAGCTTCCATGTCAAATTGACTCTTGAACTCTTTCGACAGACGTGAAAGTTCTGGTGTGACCATGAAAAATCTCTGTCTGGCATTGGCATTGTTAGAGATACCAATAATCCCGGAGTGAATCTTCATCAGCTTGTTCAGATGTTCGCATGTGTAGTCTGCCCCAACAGACACAAAGGGAATGACACTCTTGGTGACAGATATATTACCTGCGTGTACTTCCTCCCAGGTCTGAGGGTGATTGATCCTCAAGTCATGCATGTCTGCGATGTCTCTTGGCCAGAGTCTCTTAAACTTAATGCGATCCATGGCAAAGAACAGCTTGCTCAGTGCTTCTCCAGCCTGCAGATGGAGTTCAAGTTCAGCATTCCGAGTTGCTGCTACGAAGAACAGGATTGTTTCCACCCGATGTAGGTAGCTCATCATGGCCTTGAACATCGGGATTTTTGGTTCCTTCCATTCTTGGAATGCTGTGATGACTTCAGCAGTGGCTTCCAGGAGGGTCCTGTTGACTTGCTTCAAAGATTCAGCCTTGATGTCTTTACCCTCCGAGCAGGCAGCTTCTACTCCCTCTGTTGCCTTCAGGCCCACATATTTCAGTTCTGGGTTGTCCTTGAAGAACTCCTCCAGAGCCATTTCATAGAGTGCTACATACGAGTAGATGTGGGCATGGAGAGCTCGCTTGTAGTGCGTGCATTTCAGGATTTACCTTGTTGTGGCAGGACCATACACATCTCAATCAATCAATCAATCAATGTTTATTTATATAGCCCAATATCACAAATGTTACATTTGTCTCAGTGGACTTCACAGTTTGTACAGAATATCAGTATGACAATACGACACCCTCTGTCCTTAGACCCTCACATCGTACAAGGAAAAACTTCCAGAGAAAACCCACAGTTTAAAGGGAAAAATGGGAGAAACCTCAGGGAGAGCAACAGAGGAGGGATCCCTCTCCCAGGACGGACAGACATGCAATAGATGCCGTGTATAAATTGAATACATTTGCAACATAGGTAGTCCAAATGTTTGGAAATGCATGTGTGTATAATAGGAAGATGAATCCACGAGTATATCCATCCAGGACTTATGATCCAGGACCACAGCCACGACTCAAGATCCAGGACTCGCAATCCATGACACAGGACCGCAGGATCATCCATGACTCCGGATCCCGGCGTATATAGACACCAAAAAGAAAGAAATTTGGGGAAGCTGGGTTAATCGGAACATGAGAGTACACAGGTATAGACAGAGAGAAGGAAGAAGTAAGATGTCCCCCGACAAACTAAGCCTATATCAGCAAAACTAGGGGCTGAATCTAATCAGCCCTAACTATAAGCTTTATCAAAAAGGAAGGTCTTAAGCGCACTCTTAAAAACGGATAGGGTGTCTGCCGTCCGAACACAAACTGGAAGCTGATTCCACAAAAGTGGAGCTTGATAAGAAAAGGCTCTGGCTCCCATTGTATTTTTAGAGACTCTAGGAACAACCAACAACCCTGCATTCTTGGAACGCAATGCCCTAGTAGGACAATAGGGTATAATGAGTTCTTTAAGGTAAGATGGCGCCTGCCCATTAAGGGCTTTGTAGGCGAGAAGAAGAATTTTAAATTCTATCCTGTGTTCTATAGGGAGCCAGTCTAAGGAAGCCAGAACAGGAGTAATGTGGTCCCTTTTCCTAACTCTGGTTAGTACACGAGCTGCAGCATTTTGAATCAGCTGAAGCGACTTGACTGACTTCTTGGTACACCCTGATAATAAGGAGTTACAATAATCCAGCCTTGAAGTAACAAATGCATGGACTAGTTTCTCTGCATCGTTTTGAGGCAAGATATGCCTGATTTTTGCAATGTTACGTAGATGGAAGTAGGCGGTCCTTGAAATTGATTTTATGTGGGTGTTAAAGGATAAATCCTGATCAAATATAACACCAAGATTCCTTACAGTCTCACTGGAGGCCAAATTAATGCCATCCATAGTTAATATATCTTTAGATAATTTGTTTCGTAGATTCTTCGGGCCAAGTACAATAACTTCAGTTTTGGTCGTGTTTAACATCAAAAAATGTAAGGTCATCCACGTTTTTAAGTCCTTGAGGCAGTCTTGAATTTTATTTAGATGATTAATTTCATCAGGCTTGATTGATAAATATAGTTGAGTATCATCCGCATAACAATGAAAGTTTACAGAATGATTCCTTATAATATTGCCTAACGGAAGCATATATAGGGTGAACAAAATAGGTCCAAGCACTGAGCCCTGTGGCACTCCATGGCTAACTTTGGTTTGCATGGAAGATTCATCGTTGACACGTACAAACTGAGAGCGTTCAGATGGATAGGACCTAAACCAGCCTAAAGCAGTTCCCTGTATGCCAACTAAGTGCTCTAGTCTTTGCAATAGGATATCATGGTCGATAGTATCAAATGCAGCACTAAGATCGAGCAAGACAAGAATAGAGACAAGTCCCTTGTCAGAGGCTATTAGAATGTCATTTGTGACTTTAACCAGAGCTGTCTCTGTGCTATGTTGTGTTCTAAAGCCAGACTGAAAATCTTCAAATAAATCATAGTTTTTTAAGTAATCACACAGCTGTTTTGCGACTGCTTTCTCAAGAATCTTTGAGAGGAACGGAAGATTAGAAATAGGTCTATAGTTGGCTAAAACCTCTGGATCGAGGTTGTGCTTTTTAAGAAGCGGTTTTATCACTGCTACTTTGAATGATTGTGGAACATAGCCTGATAATAAAGACATATTCATAATATTTAATAAAGAAGTGCTAATTAATGGAAAAACTTATTTTAACAGCTTAGTTGGAATCGGGTCTAAGATACACGTTGATGGTTTAGAAGAGAGAATCATTGAATTTAATTGTTCAAGGTTTATGGCTGAAAAGCATTCTAGTTTACTATCTAGTGTAATATTAGAAATTATGTTTCCGGGAGCTGTTGATAACACTATACTGGTCAAAGGCAAGAGGTCATTGATTTTGTTTCTAAGAGTAACAATTTTATCGTTAAAAAAGCACATAAAATCATTACTACTGAGTGCTATGGGAATAGAAGGCTCAGTCGAGCTGTGGCTCTCTGTCAGCCTGGCTACAGTGCTGAAAAGAAATCTTGCATTATTCTTATTCTCATCTATTAATGAAGAGTAGTATGCTGCTCTCGCTTTACGCAGTGCTTTCTTATATTCATTGAGAGTAATATGCCAAATTAAACGAGATTCTTCAAGTTTAGTGGAACGCCATATCCTTTCAAGTTGTCTCGATCATCTGCTTCCATCCAGGCATCACCTATACCTGAGTTCTCCATGGAGGCACCAAGAGCTCTGAGGGCAGCCATGACGACATGCAGCTCACCCAGTCTTGGAAAAACCATCTGTTTCAGGTCAGGTCTGGTATCTAGGAGCTGCACCACCTTCTCATAGAGGGCCATGTCAAAGGTAATGACTCTGGGGTGATCTTCCCCAACTGCCAACTTCCTCAGCTGATTTGCTTGCATGATCACAGTCAACAGAGTTGACCATTGGATTCATTGACCCTGAAAATGTAGGTTTCAAAGTTAAAATCAATGTTCCAGCTTATTTAGAAGCCGAGATATTACAAAACCTACATTTTACGGCAGCCATTTTGGAAATTCCAATATGGCCGCCATATAGACATTTGAGCAAATGGAAACATGGATTTTCTGAATCCTTATACAATACCTTTTCCAAAAATGTATAGTTTAGCAAATCCCCACAAAAATCCCACGAAAGTTAAAATCAAGTTATAATGAACCTGACTATTAGCATTGGTCCTTAGCATTGGCGTTATAGATGTTCGCCTAGGGCGCCAGATCTGGGGGGGCGCTGCGCTGGTAGCTCTGGGAGGGAAAAAAACATTTTTGACCGTTGGTGTTCATCTTAATTTTCGGCCTTGATGTAACAACATTCATAGTTAAGTAAATGTAACACCTTTTCACCCCGGTTACACTTTTCATTTGCCCTGTACGATGGGCGCTGTAAGTGATGAAAGTGGGGGATGTTGGCTTATCTGGCGCCCGCAGCTCACAGCCAAAGTGCGAGTGAGCGTTGGAGCAGGCAAGAGAGAGAGAGAGGGCGCACCGCCCGGTACCGGCGTTGTTGTTATTAGCATCTGGTGCTAGCTGCCCTAACGGATATAAGAAGAATATGTTTCTACAATAATGTGGATGGAGAGCTCTCTCCTGTCAGACTGAGAGGCTGATAACTACAGCTCAGTGAGGTAAAGGACTCTGAGTGTTAGATAGTTCACTTTTGTCTAAGTTATCTCGGTGGGTCTCAAACGTTTTGATCACAATTTATGTAAACAAATATTTCCAAGGCACTCCTTTATGATTATTGGGATAAATAAAAACAGGTTTGAAATAATTTCAATGTAGGCCTATACTATAGGACAGTAAACCAAAAATATCGTTTAAAACTGGAGAGATGAAAAAATATGCATTAATAAATAAATGTTAATTAGGTAAAATAAGATATGAACATATGAACAACAAAAATAAAATAAGTTACATTTATTTGTTATTGGATATGGTAGGTAGGTTATTGGTTATGCTCACATACTTATTTGATTATTAAAATGTAAACCGATCTTTTTCATAAGGGTGTTTAAAGTTATACCCCCTAGTAATTCTGCTCAAAGTGCACCAGTTTGAAGCATTTTACTTGAACCTGTTAAACCCCCTCCCTGTTTTTCAGGTCTCAGGCTTGAAAATGACATTTCCAGAACAAATTACCATATCTTCCCTTCCAAAAGGGGAAAATTAATAATCTTTTTTCTCAAAGTAATGATAAACCTGTGAGTTGGATGTAGAAAAGTCAGAATCAATATAGATGTTTTTTATTTTACATGGATATAAAACATTCATAGTTTATTAAATATTAAGAAGCCTTCAGACGCTGTTTCCTGCAGATGATGCATTTTTCCGCCCGGGGGCGGGTTGATGGGGTTCAACAGCTTAAAATGTTAAAACATTTCTTCCCGGGGGGGCATACCCCCGGACCCCCATAGAGGGTGTGATGTCCACCCCCCAATTCAAACATGTTCATACAATACTGAATACTTTTGAAGCCTTTTTGATGTACATTACCTAGGCCTATGTCAATACGTTTCAGTTTTTGTAGTGTACTTGTCTTTTGTAGAGATTTTTCATTTATTCTTTATATTTCTTTTGTGTATTCCTTGGATACTCTATTGATATTTATCTTTTCTACTGTACGATTCTCTGGAGGGGGGGGGGGCAGTTAAAATCTCGCCTAGGGCAGCCAATTGTCTAGAGCCGGCCCTGTATTAACCTACATTTCAACACTGCCTCTTTTTGCACGAGCTCGTGGGCAGGGCTTTTATTTTGAAAGTCTTTGTGTAAATAGGTTGCGCGAGCCTTCTGAAGCTCACACACCGGGAGGAGGAAGTCCGCTCGACCAGGGTTACGGTCGCTGTTGTGAGAGGGCGCTTCGCTTTTCTGACCCCAATGTTTGGCAGTGAGGTGAATGAGAAACACTCGTCTGAGGTTTTGAACGGCGTAAAAAGGTAAGTGTTTACTGTTGACTGTCTTTTCTCGGGGAAAAGGGAGAAGTTGTGTTCGCTAGACTACCTGTTGGGGTCTGTGAGGGATGGTCAGGTGGACCTCATTCATGCCCGGAAGCATGTCGTCTGGCGGGCAGGTGAGCAGTCTCAGCGGCCTCCCTTCCAACTTTTCTTTGTTACCTGGCAATCCTCCATGTATACTTTTTAAATCTGTATGTAAAGAAGAGTCACTCTTCAGGGACTCATTTTTTTGCAATTCAAAACTTATCTTGTCCAACAAAATTTTTAAAAAGTGTTCATGTCCACATGAGTCGGTCGGCATTGATATCAAACAAACACACCTCGTTTCACACCTCCACCTCTGGAAGCTGGGACAGAAGTTGCCACTGTAAAGTTTGTGAACGTGTTGTGTAATGTCTGCTACATGCCTAATGAAAGAGCAACTCCCTTTGACTCACTTTTATTTTTTAGATGCAATATTGCTAATATTTCCCGACACGCAGTATCGTATTATGTGCGTGTTCTTTTTTTTAAATGGAGTTAGGTCTGGTGATGCACGTCACATTTAAGCTGTTTTATTGCAGTGAGTTGCTTTTTCAGGTACCGTCTACAAAGTACACATTTTTGGAGAAATAACCTTCTGTTATAGTTAGTGTAAGTTTAATAGTACACGTTCACTTACTCTGGATACAGTTGAAACGTTTTGGGGGATCTTATTACTTTAAAACGGTATTTCCCCACACAAATTGCAGCATGTTGCAAACCCACAGGTATTGTTTATGTGGCTACAGCCTGCACACGCTTGAACACTAAACTGGCATCCAACAGTTTGAAGACCACTGCAACTGTAGATATGTAGCATAATTGATGCATGCATTACTTTTTATATGATTTTGTTCTCCTCTAAGCCTTAGTCTTGCATCAAACTGAAGAAACCGCAACTGTGAAATAGTTTCAGGAAATAGCTTCTTGTTCTGACAAGACAGGGCTGTGGGGTAACTCGTCCCACTGACTGAAGAAAAACAACATAAGCCATAAAACGTTTTTATGACTGTTTTTATGATCTGTTTATTTTCACATGATTATTTAGCATTTTAGTCTTGGAAGGGTGCTTTTTATTATCCATCTATTTTCTGCAGACAAATCATTTCTTGTTCATCATTACTAAAATACGAAGACTTTTAGTAATTACTAAAATATCATTACTAAAATACGAAGAATCCGGTCAGAGATGAAATAAGTATTCAGATGCTAGACCACAGTCTAAAAATACTCTATTGTACGGTAAAGTCCAATAATTTACTTAAGGTAACACAAATAAAAGTACGCATTGTAAGAATTGCTTTTTCAAAACTGTTGTTTATTATACTATATTATATGTTTCCGTTTCTTTATTTTTTAAATAATTGAATTTGTCAATGTGGGGCACATATGTACTGGAAGACCTGGAACATAAATATATATCCACAGATCATGTTATTCATGTAAAAAGTTACTAGTAACTGTAGATCATTCTCATATGATTAAGTTTGTCCTTTGCAGGCCACCGTAGCTGGTGCGTCACCCGGTGACGTGTTAAGATAATAGGCATTCAGTTGTTGGTCGGCATGCAACGTACATGTTCACTGTTCATGCTGTGGTCATAAATAAAGCCACCACTTGCCTATGCATTGTGTATTCCTTGTACATACACACGTGCATGTATTAAGAAGTATCGACAACTTCTACATGGTGTCAGAAGACGGCACGAGCCTCTCCTCTCGTCTGGATAATTTGTTTTCCACGGACCGTGCTAACGCTAACTAGCTGGCTGAAGCTAGCCCCAGCTACAATGGCGGATGGATTTCGCCGTCCGGAACCTGTTATGTTTGAAGGAAACGTCGCGGAGAGCTGGCGGATCTTTGAGAGGGAATATGAAATCTTCATCGCCGCAGCGCACCCAGACAAGGCTGCCAGGACTAAGGCTTACATCCTCCTCAATCTTGCTGGACCAGAAGCCATTGAACGTGAACGATCCTTTGTGTATGCAGCTGAAGTGCGCGCGCCAGGCCCCGACAGTGCAGTGATCTCCCCAGCTGAATCAAGGGAGGACCCGGACTGTTTGATACGGAAATTCAGAGAAATATGCAACCCTCGACATAACAAAATAATGGAAAGGCACAGGTTTCATTCAAGAAATCAGAAGCAAGGTGAGAGCATTGAGTCATTCATCAGTGATCTGAAGATAAAAGCTAAAAGTTGCCATTGTGGAGACTTAGCTGAGGAACTAATCTGTGACAGAATAGTATGTGGCATAATCAATGACTCTTTAAGAAAAACTCTGTTGAGAGACAGTGAACTGACACTTGCTAAAGCTGTTTCAGTCTGCCGTATACACAAAATGACAGAGGAAAGCAGCAGGACGTTAGCCGTTCAAGCTACCAGTGTTGATGCAGTGAGACCTGTTTCTAGCAGAAGATATCAGCCAAAGCCACAGTCACTCGCTCACTCCCAGAGCATCTCTAACTGTAATAATTGCGGAGGCAGCCATGCAGCTATGCGAGAAAAGTGTCCAGCTTTCGGGCAAAAGTGCCATAACTGTGAAAAAGTGAATCACTACAAAAAATGCTGCAAGTCTAAACCACGCAGCTACAGTCATTCAAATAGAAATAATTTTAACCAGTCTGTACATGAAGTAACAGTGAAAGAGCCCACAACACACAGAGAAGACACGTTCTACGTGGATGGCGTAGATATCGAAAGACATGTTGATAGTGTTAATCCTCAAGCTAAAGACAAAGAAGAATGATTTGTTACAATTCACATTAATGGCATACCAACTGAAATGAAAGTTGACACAGGAGCTAAATGCAATGTGTTGTCTCAAGAAACGTTCACACAAGTGACCAATGGCGAGCAACTTGTGAAGCAAGAGACTGCTATAAACCTTGTTGCTTATGGAGGAAGCAGGATTGAGACCAAAGGCCTGGCCACAATGCCTTGCTGCTTAAAGGAGCAGCACCATTCGTTGCCTTTCTTCATAGTGAACAAAGATGTGCAGCCACTACTGGGATTTCGGGCATGCGTGGACATGGGAATTGTCACATTGAGCAAAGATGTCCACCAGATCACTACGGAAAGCAACACGGATTTCACCACACAGACACTCATGCAGTACAAAGACCTGTTTGATGATGAACTTGGAGAACTACCAATCACTTACTCCATGACAGTTGATCCTAGTGTACAACCTGTGGTTAGACCTGCCCACCGCATTCCTATTGCAATGCAAGACAGAGTTAAAGCTGAACTTAACCGCATGCAAAACATAGGTGTCATTATACCAGCTACTGAGCCCACAGACTGGGTCTCATCTATGGTGGCAGCACACAAAAAAGACAAGCAGGAAATAAGACTGTGTATCAATCCACAAGACCTCAACACAGCGCTGAAAAGACCACATCACCCTATCGGAACGTAGAAGAAGTTGCAGCACAGATGTCAGGAGCAAAAGTGTTTTCTGTGCTAGATGCTAAAAGCTCCTTCTGGCAGATACGTCTCGACAAGAAATCCTCCATGTTGACAACCTTCAGTACTCCATTTGGGCGGTACAGATTCCTAAGGATGCCCTTCGGCATTAGCTCTGCTAGTGAGGTATTTCAACGCTCGATGGAACAGCTATTTGCAGGTTACCCATGTTCTGTCATCGTTGACGACATCATCATTGGTGGCCGCGGAGTTGCAGAGCATGATGCCAACCTCAAGAAGGTGCTGGAACGAGTGAGAGAAGTCAACCTAAAGCTGAATCCAGCCAAGTGCAAGTTTCGCCTGGATCATGTAGGATATGTAAGTCACATTTTCACAAGTGAAGGCCTAAAGGCAGACCCTTCTAAGACAGATGCAATCACTAACATGCCAGTCCCCACAGACGTTGTCTCACTACAGCGTTTCCTCGGTATGGTTAACTACCTCGGCAAGTTCATCCCGAACTTCAGCGACATCGCAGCACCACTGAGAAAACTCATCCACAAGGACACTGCATGGTGTTGGTTCCAGCAGCATCAGGATGCATTTGACCTTCTTAGATCATGCTTATCAAGTCCACCTGTCCTGTCATACTATGATGTCAGAAGACCAGTCACGCTCACCTGTGATGCGTCATGCTACGGACTTGGAGCAGCGTGCATGCAAGATGGCAGGCCAGTAGCGTTTGCATCACGCACCCTCACTGACACAGAGACAAGGTATGCACAAATTGAAAAAGAACTGCTAGCTGTCGTGTTTGCCTGTACAAAATTCAAATACTATGTGTATGGAAAGCCTGTAGTGGTGGAGACTGACCACCAACCTTTAGTGACTATCTTAAAGAAGCCCATCCACACAGCCCCTGCCCGTCTGCAGAGAATGTTGCTCCGGCTGCAGAGCTACGACATCAGTTTGGTGTACAAAAAGGGCAAGTATATGTATGTAGCAGACACACTTTCACGTGCCCCAACCACACAAACATCTCAAAGCCCTGCTGAAAATGATGCTTATGAAGTTATGTCTGTGAGCTACATCTCCACAGCCCGCTTGGAAGAACTCAGAAAGCACACAGCAGAGGACGAAGATCTGCAAGCCCTCAGTGCAATCATTAATAGAGGATGGCCCATCCGACAGAATCAGCTCCAACCTGCTGTCCGTCTCTTCTTTCCCTACAGAGATGAAATGAAAGTAGAAGAGGGAATTGTCATGAAAGGCCACAAAACTGTCATTCCTCAGTCCCTGCACAGAGAGTACATCAAAATAGTGCACAGAGGGCACCCCGGCATTGAAGCAACCACACGCAGAGCAAGAAGCATCATTTTTTGGCCAGAAATGTCTAGAGACATCACTGAGGAGTTGCTTTCATGTCTGGTGTGCAACAGCACCAGATCCCATCAGCAAAAGGAGCCCCTCCAGCTTCATCCTGTGCCAGATCTCCCATGGTCCACATTGGCAACAGACATCTTCGAGTGGCATGGAAAACGGTATCAGGTGCTGGTTGACTCATACTCTGGCTGGTTTGAAATCAACCTTCTCCGGGATGTGACCTCATCAACTGTGATAACTAAATTGAAGAGACATTTCTCCGTTTTCGGCACACCACACACACTCATCTCTGATAATGCTGGACAGTACGCCAGTCAGCATTTCAAGGACTTTGCAAAACAGTGGGACTTTGTTCACATCACCAGCAGTCCTGAATACCCACAGTCAAACGGACTAGCAGGGAGAGAAGTTCGCAGTGCAAAACAGCGGATGGAACGTTCACACAGAGATGGCACAGATGTCTTCCTCAACCTGGTAAATCTCAGAAATATTCTCCGTGATCTGACGTTAGGCTCTCCTGCTGAACGCCTGATGTCGCGACAAACACGTGCAGCCATCCCTGTGAGCACCAAACTGTTACAGCCAAACCCAAAAGATGCACAACTAATCAGAACACAACTCCTCAACAAGCGGCTCATCCTAAAGCGCCACTATGACATCTCAAGTTCTCCTCTAAAAACCCTGGCAGAGGGACAAGTGATCAGGATGCAGACCCCAAAAGGATACGATCGGCTTGGCGTTGTCAAGGACGTGAGCGAGAAACCACGCTCTTACATAATCCAAGCCAACGGGACTTCATACAGACTGAATCGTCGTCACATCATTCCTGTTCTCGAGTCGTTGCCCCAGGAACAGCAGCCTCAAGATTTCGACCCTCAAAACACCGACCCCTCTATGATGGACTGTGTACCCCACACACCACAAACACCTGAGAGAAACAGCAGGCTGGCTCAGAACAGTTCCCCTTCACTACCAAGACACACATCACATTTCCCTTGCAACAACATTGACACACCATACATAACACGATCAGGTCGCACATGCAAACCAAACCCTAAATATGTGCAGTAACACTGTTGGACAATCTTGTTAAAGTAATATGTTTAGTCATTTCCTTTTCCTGTTACCTGGTAAGGTATTTAGTAATGGTTTATTGTTTGTCACCAAATGCTAAAGGAATGTTCAATATCCTCTGCCTTAAATGTTATTTACTTTCAGATAGAAACATCAGCTAAAGAGAAGGGATGTAGATCATTCTCATATGATTAAGTTTGTCCTTTGCAGGCCACCGTAGCTGGTGCGCCACCCGGTGACGTGTTAAGATAATAGGCATTCAGTTGTTGGTCGGCATGCAACGTACATGTTCACTGTTCATGCTGTGGTCATAAATAAAGCCACCACTTGCCTATGCATTGTGTATTCCTTGTACATACACACGTGCATGTATTAAGAAGTATCGACAACTTCTACAGTAACCACTATCAAAAGGACAAGAATTTCATGCGAAATATAGTGGAATAGAAGTTCAGGTACCTCAAAATTAAACTCAATTACATTAACTGACTCATGTACTTTGTTACTTTCCAATGGATCCAGGCTGCAAAACTGTTGTCATAATTTGAAAATGCTACCATCAGGTATTTGTATGTCTGGTATTTTGGAAAACCTGTGTCTTTTTGTTTATTCAAAATGGGCTGATGTCATTGGGGAATGAAAGAAGAAATACAGTCATCTGTATCTGGCATAGTTTACCTGCTGTACTGTACATGTGTCAGCCTGCAGCCAACCTGTAATAAGCTCTCAACTTTTTCCAGCCCTAGCCTACTTATTTGTGGCAGTACCATCCCAAATGTATTTTTTTCCAGTACGTGTTTCAGTGTACACGTGCAGGATTCATTATTACACAGCTCTAACACTACTTTGCTGTTTAGGCTCATGCACAATACAATTGTCTTTCCTGTGAGATATGTATCATTGTAGGCACTTTTATCACATGCGCATTTGTCATCAGTATTAGTCCTATAAGTGACTTGTGAATTATGATGTGATGAATGTCGTACTGTATTATTTTATTTAGACCATACATTGCAGACAAAAAAAATATTCTCCTTTTAATCAAACAGTCCAATTAAAGATTCTGGGCTAAAGAAAAACATTAAAAAAATGTTGTGCAACAAAAAACAGAACAATAATAAAAACAGGGGAAATACACCCAACACATACTTGGAAATCAATTAAACTTGACATGAATGTAAATAATAACATCTTGCATTTACTGTGACAGTAATTATTGTTATTTGTTGTTGTAACATTTCAGAATCCTTTACCATATTCACCTTTATGTCTTCCGTTAAATATCGTTTGTTGTAAATAATACCATAGTTTACCTGGTATTTTGTGTCACTTTGCTTTTTTTTCATGCAATTTTTACTTTTTTGTTTTGCAGCCTGCTTATTCAAAGTTGTACATGCACTGTTGGTTTCTTTCTTTATTCTGGCCATCTCACTGAATTTCTACTTGCGTAAAAGAGGCATATCGGTCACTCAAATGTGTGAGGTTAGCGAGAGGGGGGTTTCTGGACGAGGTTGTGTGTAGAAAGGAAGGATGCTCCAGCTCGGTCCCCTTGAACTGTCTGGCCCTGCTTCGCAGCCTTCACATGGCCAAGGCTGGCAGTAAGGATGTTCTCTGAGATGGACTTAAATTGCCAAGTAAAACAGGATCATATTTTCAAACAAGATTTGATGGGATTGTAGATCTCTACATTCAGAAATTGTATTGTAGCAGATTTGAAACGCTATAAAGAGGCCATTGATTGTAGGAAATATGAAATACCATCCCTCTAACATCGCATGATTACATTGTATTGCTGAACAATGATTCTTGAGTTAATCAATTCAATCCTCTGAAATGGGTGCCTTTCACTGGATTAACAGCAGACAAAAAGATCCATTTCACACATTAAATATCCCCACGCACTCTATTAATCAATGATTATCTTTCCTTCTTGACACATTTATCTCAGAACTATTTATCGCACCTGTAGACAATGCTGGAGGAGAAACACTAGAGGCTTTTAAAGGGCTGTTATATCCTTCTTGTAACATTTGATTGCAGATATATCCACACCTTTTTATATGGAAAATGATTACTTGAGGACTATGCAGCATCTTGGTGTACTAAAATGAAATGTTGCAAATACTGATCAGCAGTTAAAATGAATGTTATGAAACCACTCAGCTGTGTCCTCCTTGATGTATCAGTTAGAAGACTATACTGTTTCACAGGAGTGGACTGTTAATGTTTAATCTTTAGTCATGTTACAGTCAAATCCAGGATCCAATGTTGCTAAAGGAAACTGTAGTAGCACTGTACACGGGGTTATTGTGGTCATTTTGTCTGTTGAGGTTAATGTGGCTATTTAGAGACTTTATTAATGTGGTGGGTCTTTGTTGAAAGACCGAGCAGTGTTTCCATGAGCAGACCTGTTTGTGTCATAAAGGTCTGGATCTGGCTAGCTCTTGCATTTGTTTTTAAAGGAAGTGATAGGAAGATGTGACCAATATTTTAAATTGTTTCCCTTTTTAAACAAAGCTGTTTGCAGGCTAATACATAAACGTTGCTACTGTAGAGCCACCAACGTAAATGCAGTGTATAGATGTAAAACCTAGACTTGTATTTCATTATTAAAATGCACACTTTTCACCAAGGAGCTCAATTTGATTTTTTTCTAATCCCTCACATGACCAGCCAAAGTTGTTATTTGAACGTGCTGACTGTCCCTTTTTAAGATGTGTTTTGTTATTTTTCTCTGTTCTGATCCTGTCCAATCGACATTGATGAGGTTGGCTGGAACTGACTGAAGCAGGCTGACAGATAGTAAATGCTTCCAAAATAATTAAAGCCTTTTTCAAATATTTGTTGTTTTCGGAATGTTAACATGATCATTGAGGGGTCATGGAGCCATTGACATTTGACCTCATTTCTGTTTCTCGGTTGATGAAGTTATTGATTGTATAGAATCTAATTTGATTGTAAGATGCTCTGACATGAGTGTTGAGAAGTGAAACAGCTAAGCCTATATAATGAGGACAAATATGTTGGTATTTTAGACACTCACGCTGGTTAACTGGTTTGTCTAGTGTAGGTTATTAACAATGGTGGATAAATCACATTCCAGTTTCAAACAGGAACCACAGACTGGTGCTCCCTTCAGGGCTCCTTTTCTTCAATGAAAGGTAACTGTGGAAATGGGCGGTACTTAATATGCAAGTGAGTCATGCTTTCAGTTTAACATTTATTTAGAGAATCTGGAATGATACAGTAAATGGTATGGAAAAAGCTTGAACAATAATTGTGATTGCCGTATAAAGGTGTCTTAATCTAATGAAAGGGTTCAACAGGACATGACTCTGGATTCAATTGAATACAAGAGGATGTTGATTATAGCAGCTTGTGCTTTAAGGTCCTTACAAACCAAGTCGATTTTCGGTGTCGATAGATGTCGGGCCGTCGATGAGCATTGTGTCGCCCTACTCAGATTGGTGTGTCTTGGTGTGTACTGCACCGTTGTGTCTTTTCGGCCGTGCCGACACCTTCCGCCGCCGATTCGACATGTTGAATCGGGAGGCTGTCGGCCAAAGAAATCACTCTGATTGGCTGTTCATCTAGCGAATCAGCGCATGAGAAGCGAAACAGAAGTGAGGGACCCAAACAAACTATTAAGAAGGCAAATCTGAGATTTTATTTAACTCCAGCTCTCGACACAGGTTCGGGAAATCCCCATGAGCTTCTCGCTATAGAGTGAAAATGGAACGCACACGCTATTTGTTGTTTGTTTATATCACGCAGTCTGTTCTTCTTCTCTCGGTTATCACGCAGTCTGTCTTCCGGTTGTTGCCTCTTGTCGTGCAACTTGGCCGTCGGCTGAATTCTTTGCGGTGTGTTCCAGTGCGAAACATGGCCAAGAGACGTGAGGTGACGTTCCGTCGGGACATGCTCTTTGGTGTTCTTTGGTGTCAGTTTGGTGTGTAAGGACCTTTTTAGAGGCAATGAAGGTGTTGATGTTAGAGGGGGGGGGGGACTTTGGGATTTTAGCCTTTGCAGACTATTTACATGCACACAAACCTGTATAACACACTACAGGAAAGAGAAACCCCAATAACCATAAGGCCCCTTTTTTAAAAAAGACTATGTGGCCGGTTGGCTTTATTTTACTGTAAACACCTCCCTAACTTGTTGTTAAATCAATAGGTCGAGGAGGAAATAGGAGAAATTCATAAAAAAAGATTGCAAACCATGATCTTGGGAAATGTAAAAAAAGTGTTATCAAGTTAAATCCAGTACACACCTCAAACTGATAGATGTCTATGCCTGCTGCCGACAAGCTGCAGTTTTTATAACATGGATTGGGTTACCCAATGTTGTAATCCCATTGGATTGAATACATTTATGTAACCGTCCACTAGTTCCAGATAAATCTGTTTTGCAGTTAGGAAAAAGAGGGATTTTAAAATGCTCCAAAAATATTTTTGCGGCAAATTTAACATTTAACTAATGACTGTTAAAACAGGGACAGAGTGGGAACATATCTGGCTTTAAACATGTAGTTAACTCCAACTAAAACATTACATAAGGATTTCAAACCAACACTTCTTTTAAAACCATAGTGGACCTTTAGATCATGACACAATTGTGTACTTTAGATAGTCCTTCCAGTCAACTGGTACTTCAGGAGATCATCAGTCAGTTGCTCTTTCCACTATCTAATACTCATACTTGGGTCCTGCCTCCATTGGTTTCTGAATCTAGATTATCAGAGTATTAGATTACTAATTCTCTCCAAACTGGATGGGTGGTTGTAGACTTAACCCTTGAAAAACCCTTTTATCCCTCCTCTAGCTATAGCTCAAATCTATTTGGGGACAAATATGTTGGTGAAAACATAGTTAGCCTTCTGTTGTGGGTCATGTTGTATTTGCGATTACATGTCATGTTTTATAAAGATTTTAATCTCATTTATATCCAAGCTGTGTTTTCAACTTCACTTTTTACTTCACTTCTATCTCTGCAGGCTTTGTAAACATTGATTATTGTCTTGTTCCTCGCTCTTTGACCCAACTATATGGATTAAAATAAGGAATGTATTTATTTGTATCAACACTTTCATGGACAACATAATTGGGGCGTAGGAAGATATCAATATATTTATTTTTGATGATACTTTATAGATTGACTTCTAATAAATGGTGACATGCAAATATGTGTTTATTGTAAGTACTCTGATAAATTGCATATAAAGTACTATTTACCAGTATTCGACAATGATATTTAAAAAAAATGTATATTTTTAGAAATCAAAGCTTTATATCTCCTTATTTACAGTATTGTCATATATCGCTATATACAGAAGGCGGCTGGTGGACTTTTTTCTAGGTAGGGCTGTGCCACATGCAATCAATTTCAGAAAACATCCCAGTATGACTTAATGCAAAAAGAAACAGGAGTTTTCCGTGTTAATTTACCAGTCTTAAATTGTAATGGCTCCATAAACAATTTAAGCATTTGAGACTGAGGACTATAGAAGAAGATTGAAGATTCAACTTATTGTCATTACGTAGTTCAGGTACTATGTAACAAAACGGTTTCTCTGCATTTCACCCATCCTATTGTTAGGAGCAGTGGGCTGCCATTATGAATGGCGCCCGGGTACTATGTACAACAACTAAAAGTAGAGAAGCACCTCTCAGATTCAGCTGTTGTCATGGGTATGGTGATGAGGATCCTGAGAAGACTGACAGTCTCTGTGAAAGTGCTCTGAAGGTTGTTCTCCATGAAAAACTGGTACAGCTTTGAACTCGCTGTTATTATAAATGAGGGACAGTTCCGTTTTGAGCTTGGCCTTATTCAATATGGGGTACGCCTGCACTGTCGTTTCAAGTGCTGCATCAGGGAACTTCACACTGTTGTTGGAACAACTCTCCATGCTGATGAGGTGCTGGGTGAAGGAGAACCGCTCCTTGGCGTGCATCAGGATGGTATCACATACCTGTAAAAGATATATCATTATCTAAAATTGAAATAAAGCTGTGAAAGTGATGCTGAACACATATTTCCAAGTTAAGTATATGACGACTAAGGTTTTAACACCATTATTCCTAATTGTACTTCACAGCATGTTTCCTTCTCCTAATCTTTAACTCTATTGCTTTCCACAACAAAACAAGGTTTACAGTGGCATTTCAATAAATAAACCACATATTTTCTGTTACATGTGAGGATGCCTTATCCCTTTTGTGACTGCTCTGACATAAACCTGGAATCTACAAAATAATAAACAAAAATATGAATGCCAATATATAAATTGCAGACTGCCTGCTGCATCATTCGACCATTGTGGCAATATGCTATCCTGTGCGCAGTGTCGGTTTAGGTTTTAATTTGGCTACATACCACAAGCATACCACAAGGACTATATATATATATATAGGTTACATTTTTTGCCCGATATATATATATATATCTATATATAGTGTATATATATATCTATATATATATATATACACACACACACACACACAGTGGGGCAAAAAAGTATTTAGTCAGCCACCAATTGTGCAAGTTCTCCCACTTAAAAAGATGAGGCCTGTAACTTTCATCCTAGGTATACCTCAACTATGAGAGACAGAATGAAGAACCACACACACATTGTCTGATTTTTAAAGAATTTATTTGCAAATTATGGTGGAAAATAAGTATTTGGTCAATAACAAAAGTTCATCTCAATACTTTGTTATATACCCTTTGTTGGCAATGACACAGGAGAGCAGTGATGTTTTGGCACTGACGCTGGGCAACACGGACTTTCAACTCCCTCCAAAGATTTTCTATGGGGTCGAAATCTGGTGACTGGCTAGGCCACTCCAGGACCTTGAAATGCTTCTTACGAAGCTACTCCTTCGTTGCCCGGGCGGTGTGTTTGGGATCATTTTCATGCTGAAAAACCCAGCCACGTTTTATCTTCAATGCCCTTGCTGATGGAAGGAGGTTGTCACTCAAAATCTCACGATACATGGCCCCATTCATTCTTTCCTTTACACGGATCAGTCGTCCTGGTCCCTTTGCAGAAAAACAGCCCCAAAGCATGATGTTTCCACCCCCATGTTTCACAGTAGGTATGGTGTTCTTTGGATGCAACTCAGCATTCTTTCTCCTCCAAACACGTCTAGTTGAGTTTTTACCAAAAAGTTCTATTTTGGTTTCATCTGACCATATGACATTCTCCCAATCCTCTTCTGGATCATCTAAATGCTCTCTAGCAAACTTCAGACGGGCCTGAACATGTACTGGCTTAAGCAGGGGGACACGTCTGGCACTGCAGGATTTGAGTCCCTGGCGGCGTAGTGTGTTACTGATGGTAGCCTTTGTTACTTTGGTCCCAGCTCTCTGCAGGTCATTGACTAGGTCCCCCCGTGTGGTTCTGGGATTTTTGCTCACCGTTCTTGTGATCATTTTGACCCCACGGGGTGAGATCTTGCGTGGAGCCCCAGATCGAGGGAGATTATCAGTGGTCTTGTATGTCTTCCATTTTCTAATAATTGCTCCCACAGTTGATTTCTTCACACCAAGCTGCTTACCTATTGCAGATTCATTCTTCCCAGCCTGGTGCAGGTCTACAATTTTGTTTCTGGTGTCCTTTGACAGCTCTTTGGTCTTGGCCGTAGTGGAGTTTGGAGTGTGACTGTTTGAGGTTGTGGACAGGTGTCTTTTATACTGATAACGAGTTCAAACGGGTGCCATTAATACAGTTAACGAGTGGAGGCCAGAGGAGGCTCTTAAAGAAGATGTTACAGGTCTGTGAGAGCCAGAAATCTTGTTTGTTTGTAGGTGACCAAATACTTATTTTCCACCATAATTTGCAAATAAATTCTTTAAAAATCAGACAATGTGATTTTCTGGATTTCTTTTTCTCATTTTGTCTCTCATAGTTGAGGTATACCTAGGATGAAAATTACAGGCCTATCTCATCTTTTTAAGTGGGAGGACTTTCACAATTGGTGGCTGACTAAATACTTGTTTTCCCCACTGTATATAGGGCAAAACACTGACTGTAGCCAGCCTCTGTTGTTCTGCTGCTCCCAGCATCCTCCGTCTCTTGATGGGCTCCTGCGGCTGGTCAGATGCACTGTCCACACTCAGAGGAAATGGTGGCCCTGGTCCAAAACATAAAGTTTAGGTTGCTAACTTGCCATGAAACTCATTAATGTGCAATTATATTCATTGTGTGCAATATACTCATTGTTGTTTACAGTATATGTATATCATTAATTATAAACTATTTCTTTTTTACGGTTGTCAGTTTAAAAACTAAAGATATTTATATAACATTCATGAGCCAGATGCGATGTGATTTTGTTCTGCTGTGCACTTGTCCTGTGTATAATATGAACAACTAGGCCTAAATTAACCTTGAATCAATAACAACTAGGCCTCCTCTAGAAATGGAGCTGGTGGACACCTGAATAAGCCTGTTATTACAAACTTTGTTTATGAACTACTTTACCTGCATTATTATCCAAATCTGAGTGTCTTCTCTTTCCTTTTTAAATACTAAAACAAATATAATTGTGATGTGCTACATGATATTCATTCACTTTGATGACATGGCACATTTAGACAGTTGGAAGTGAGGAGCTGATGTTTTTTAAACGTTTTCTCTGCCAAAATTATTTACCTGAGAGTCGATGTAGCGTAGCAGAAGCACCAGCTGGCAGTTGGTGGAGACGTTCTTCATCTCGTCGGCTTGAATGGCGATAAAATCAGCGCTGTTTACCTCCTCCAGAATTTAATCCCTCCGCACTGACAACATGCAGTCCAACAGCTCGTTTGGTACCGTCTTTGAAGTGCCTTTTTAAATATGGTGGCGGTCTTTAGTTGCTCCTCCAGCACAGTGTCCAGGGAGGAAACACCAATCCCCTGAAAAGGCCAGGGTTGACTGAAGAGTCAGTCTCGTAATGCCCACGCAAAGCCAACTCAAACGCCCCCAAAAAAACTTCACACAATTGATTATTTTGCATATAATATGCCTGTTTTTGTCCACCTCGTCATTGTATTTCCTGACTGCAATCCTGTGGCTCTCGTCCAGCTGTGTAGCAATGTCAACTCTGCCTAGCGTGGCTAGCTTCATAGCATTGTCCATGTGGGCTCTGGTGTTCTCATGCTTCCTCACTTTCTCAGACAGCCAGGTGTTCATATCCCTTACTCCAGTTGTTGTCCATGCTGCATCTGTCCCTGTTCTTTTAAAAACCAAGCAAGGAAAGCAAAATAAGACATTAGCATGACTGCATCCAGCTAGCCAGCTAGCCTTTCTCACTATCCTGCTGTTTGATGACAATATCAGGTTGATATGGGCCCAGCTCTTTCACCTGAAGTTTGTCCGCCAAACTTCTTCTCTCAAACGACTCTTGGATGAGAGATTTCACCGAGTTAGGGTTGATTCTTGGGGTCGTGCTCACGCTCGCCATTGTCTTTGTTGTTAAAATGGCGCCCGCAGAGACTGGTCCTGGTTACATCAGTTATTTGGGGCGATACAAGAATCGCCCCTCCGGAAAAAGTTTTGAAGAAGCTGATTGGCTACATTTTATGACACTCGTTAATATCTTGAATCAACAATTGGCTAACCTGCTACAGAGACCCATCTCCGTGGGGTGATTTCTCCCCAGCACAGTATTTCAGTCATACTTATACAGTGTATCGGCAAAGCAATTTAAATAAAGTTAAAAAAAAATCGTATTTTAATCGCAATTACGATTATAGCTTGCAACGATTACGAACATAATGTAATCGAAATAAAACGATTCTTTTTTTATTTTTATTATTACTTTATTAAAACAATTTTTTTATTGGTTTTTCAGTTGAATTATACTTAAAGTTCAGGGTAATCAACTGTTAAAATCATACTGTTCAAATGTTTTTTCTCCAATAAATTCATGTTTTCAAAGTAAATGGATAATCGTTTTTAATAATCGTGATATCAATTATTGACCCAAATAATCGAGATTATGATTTTTGCCATAATCGAGCAGCCCTAGATGGCGGTGCCCTATCGCCCCCTATGGGCCAGCCGCCATTGGCTCTATATAGAATCGGAACTCCAGCTCATAAAGTATTGTCATATGCTAATTGATAACATGCTAATAGCCCTATAATATAACTGATTGCCTTGAGCTAACAATGAAATGTTACTTTAACTTCCACCCAGATTTGTTGAGCAAAATCACACAAGTAATATATTTTCTAGATCTGTGTACAAAAGTGAAATGCAGGTATTGTTGGACTGGAGATGTTTTGATACTACTTTGACTTTGAATTATGACACAGGCCCATCTGCATTGAAGGGTCAGCATAATTTACAGCAAAAGTGCAAACATAATCAAACCAAATCATCCTCCAGACTCAGGTGTAAGAAAGTTATTTCTAATGCGAGGTAGTGCGAGTCAAAAACATCAGAACTGTTCTGAAACAATAACATATTCTCCCATTTAACTTGAATGATGGGAATAAAGAACCTGTCCAAGTTGTCTGATTCCTTAATAGTGCATCCAATTTGTTCCCATGTGCAGTATTGTAACGTCATATTGATGTGGTATCTTGTACCAGTTTATATGGGACCAGATCCACCCTGTAGATCTAAAGAAACACTTAAAAAATGCTTTTGATAATTAAGGATTTATAATGGTTTACACTGAACACGGTTTAAAAAAAGAAAAAAGAGGAAGGTTTGCAGCTGCACCCAAATATTTCTCAGGAGTCCATAAGTAAATCAACTTTTAAGAGGAATTGATAATAGATTCAGTATTGTTAAATGTTATCAATTTCCATTCCTATTCATGTTTGCCTTACAGTTCCTGCATATTTCCAGTTAATGTTACTATTATGAGAACTGCACCTACAATACAACACATGTTTAGCTAGTGGTTTAGGGCGTTATGAATGTGTTGACTGATGTGTCATTTCCTTTTTATTTATTGTAGGCAGGTCCCTGTTTGTGTAGTGTGTGTTTTGTAATTACTACAAGTGAGCATATCAATGAGTCAAAGTTAAAAAATAAAATGTATGTATTAATACATGTGATAAAACGATTATGATAAATTGATATTATTCATTACATGACTTTACTTAGTACATTAAAGATTAGTATATTTCTAGTAGACCTGTGCCTTTCTTAAACTCAAAGTATCTATAGTGAAAAATGTTTTTGATAAGGAAATCCATGGTATGGATTAGATGTATAATTAGTTATCATTTGCAATGTGCTCTAGCGTCATGCTGTAATCTGCTTTCTGGACCTTGTTGCATGTTTTATTTGTTTAACTCCAGCAGGAATTCAGTTGTGAGCTTTTGTTTTTATAAGGGCAAATACAAAAGCATAAAGAGATAAAGTTGCCGTCTTAAGTCTTCCGTAATTCGACCCAGAAGATTTGTTTTATGATCATCTTGGGGAAATTCCAGAATATTATTGATGTTAGTTAGATAAAGATGATTTCCTCCCTTCCCGTCTTCCTTTTAGTTCTATTGATTTGGTTCCAAAATCTGACAATAGTTTTAATATTTGAAAACATGAAACTAGTGCCCCTCCTCCACTGACTGCTTGCTGTAGCTTCACATTGAAGGACTGATATGGACAAGATCCTTCTCATCTAGCTTTGGTGAAATAACTTGTATTTCTGCACTGTCCCTGCCAAAGTAAATGATAAAATAATCAAAGTGTGCATTCATATGAAATAACGCCAGTTACTTTGGGCCAACAGAAGGATGTGTGAGTCTGAATGACAGTTTCCCAGCCAGTTGTGATAAAGTAAGAACTTTTGGCAGACACTGAATTTCCACTCTTGGATGACTCTTGTTTTGCCGAGTTAGGGTTGAGTCTTGGGGTAGTGCTCACGCTCGCCATTGTCTTTGTTGGCGCCCGCAGACATTGGTCCTGGTTATATCAGTTGCTTACTGCTTTTCTGTTTTTGTTTTGTTTTTTGTTTTTGTTTGTGTTTTTGTTCTTGTTTTGTTTGTCGACCTGACTCATAATGTAAAGCGTCTTTGGGTCTAGAAAAGCGCTATATAAATCCCATTTATTATTATTATTATTACTTGGGGCGATACAAGAATCGCCCCTCCGGAAGAAATTTTGAGGATGCTGATTGGCTACACTTTATGACATTTTATGACTCTTGGATGAGAGATATCACCGAGTTAGGGTTGAGTCTTGGGGTAGCGCTCACGCTCGCCATTGTCTTTCTTGTTAAAATGGCGTCGGCAGAGACTGGTCCTGGTTATATCAGTTGCTTACTTGGGGCGATAAAAGAATCGCCCCTCAGGAAGAAGTTTTGAGGAAGCTGATTGGCTACATTTTATGACACTCGTTAATATCTTGAATCAACAATTGGCTAACGGAGACCCTCTTCCGTGGGGCAATTTCTCCATCGCCCCAGCACAGTACTTCATTCATATTTATACAGTGTATAGGAAAAGCAATTTAAATAAAGATTAAAAAAATAGAAAAAGCATTTCCTTGTGTTAGTGTGGTTTAGGGAGGGTGGTGCCCTATCGCCCCCTATGGGCCATCCGCCACTGGCTCTATATAGAATCGGAACTCCAGCTCGTAACGTATTGTCATATGCTAACTTGCTAATAGCCCTACAATATAACTGATTACCTGGAGATAACAAGGAAACGTCACTTTAACTTCCACCCAGATTTGTTGAGCAAAATCAAAAGAGTAATAACTTTTCTAGATCTGTGTACAAAAGTGAAATGCAGGTATTGTAAGACTGGAGATGTTTTGATACTACTTTGACTTTGAGTTATGACACAGGCCCATCTGCATTGAAGGGATAAAGTTACCATCTTAAATCTTCCGTAATTCGACCCAGAAGATTTGTTTTATGATCATCTTGGGGAAATTCCAGAAGACTATTGATGTTAGATTAAGATTATTTCCTCCCTCCCCGTCTTCCTTCTTCCTTTTAGTTCTATTGATTTGGTTCCAAAAGCTGACAATAGTTTAAATATTTGAAAACATGAAACTAGTGCCCCTCCTCCACTGACTGCTTGCTGTAGCTTCACAATGAAGGACTGATATGGACAAGATCCTTCTCATCTGGCTTTGGTGAAATAACTTGTATTTCTGCACTGTCCCTGCCAAAGTAAACGATAAAATAATCAGAAAGTGTGCATTCATATGAAATAACGCCAGTTACTTTGGGCCAACAGAAGGATGTGTGAGTCTGAATGACAGTTTCCCAGCCAGTTGTGATAAAGTGAGAACTTTTGGCAGACATTGAATTTCCACTCATCGCTTCAAATATGAAAGTGACTCCTCTCTGTCTGTGATATGGCAGAGATCCATAAAGCACCAGCTAGCTTTGACTGCTCCACTGTCAACAACGGCACCGAGGTAAAGCCTAGAAATCCTGTATTTGAAGAACACCGTTGCACAAACATGTTTCAAACAGTGAATCAAGCTAAAATAGTGTGGGATCCTCGGTGCAAGCCAAAGAGACTATTCAGTGGACATTTACATTTCCGCAGCATCTGCAATAAACATGAACAGCTAGAACATCTCCTCCTTGAGTCCAATATTGACTGTTTGGGAATATCTGAATCTTGGCTAAAACAGTCGTCACCATCCGCTCTTGTATCTATGTCAGGATATAATGTATTTAGGAAGGACAGACTGAAGGGAAAAGGAGGGGGTGTGTTGCTTTATGTGAGAAATACCTTTACTTGTAGGGAGATTCCAGCTAATATTGAGTTTGATTGTGTTAGTGTGGAAATCACACTATCTGAGGAAATGTCCCTCACCATGATTTGCCTATATCGACAACCCACCGCTAAGGTGGATTCCTATGAGCAGGTAAAACTCCTGCTGAATAGCTGTGAATCCAACAAAGAGCTAATTATTCTAGGAGACTTTAATGTCAACTGGAATGACAAACAAAATAGAAAGAGCTTAAAACGGATCATGGATAAACACAATTTAATACAACTAAGGGATCAACCGACTAGAATAACCAAAACCTCCAAGACTATGATAGATTTATTATTTACAAACAAAGCTGACAGAATAGTTAAAACCTACAACTTCCTGAATGTCTTTCCGACGATAATCTTGTTCTTTTTGCCAGGAAACTCATGAAAAGGTTCATGGCCACACCTAAAATCCCTGCCTTGGTTTCTCGCTTCATCCCCAAAAACCTGCAACAACGTTTTATGGATGCAGTGAAAATGATTGATTGGGGAGACACTCTGTCCTCTGAAAGTATTGGAGAAAACAGTAATCTGTTTATATCTAAAATTAACGATGGAATGTCTTCCTTCTCTAGGAAAGGGTGTCTTAGGGACAGGAAGGAACATCATCTTCCCTGGCTAAATCTACAGTGCAGGAATCTCATGAAATCTAGAGATCAACTATTAAGGCAGAGCTTGAAATCCAGACTATCCACTGATAGACATAAATTCACTCATGCTCGTAACAAGGTAACACAAACAATAAGACAGGCCAAAGCGAACTTCTTCATCAATATAATTGAAGGTGCGAAAGGTAACAGTAAAAATGTTTGGCAAATCCTAAATAAACTACTAGGTAAACATACACTGAATAAAAATATAAACGCAACACTTTTGTTTTTGCTCCCATTTTTCATGAGATGAACTCAAAGATCTAAAACATTTTCTACATACACAAAATAACAATTTCTCTCAAATATTGTTCATAAATCTGAAAAAATCTGTGATAGTGAGCATTTCTCCTTTGCCGAGAAAATCCATCCCACCTCACAGGTGTGGCATCAAGATGCTGATTAGACAGCATGATTATTTCACAGGTGTGCCTTAGGGTGGCCACAATAAAAGGCCACCCTTAAACATGCATTTTTGCTTTATTGGGGGGGGTCTGGGGGGGTCCGAAAACCAGTCAATATCTGGTGTGAGGGTTAGGGTTAAGGTTAGGGTAATGTTGTGAATCGAGTGGCCCATGGTGGTGGTGGGGTTATGGTATGGGCAGGCGTATGTTATGGACGACGAACACAGGCCACTCGATTCACAACATTACCCTAATCCTAACCCTCACACCAGATACTGACTGGTTTTCGGACCCCCCCAGACCCTCCCAATAAAGCAAAAATGCATGTTTAAGGGTGGCCTTTTATTGTGGCCACCCTAAGGCACACCTGTGAAATAATCATGCTGTCTAATCAGCATCTTGATATGCCCAACCTGTGAGGTGGGATGGATTTTCTCGGCAAAGGAGAAGTGCTCACTATCACAGATTTTTTCAGATTTGTGAACAATATTTGAGAGAAATTGTTATTTTGTGTATATAGAAAATGTTTTAGATCTTTGAGTTCATCTCATGAAAAATGGGAGCAAAAACAAAAGTGTTGCGTTTATATTTTTGTTCAGTGTAAGAAACAGGAAAATAATGTTCTAGAATTAAAAATCAAAGATGCCCTGATTTTGCCCCCGGGTGGGGGCAAAACGCAACATCTTGCAAGAAACAGTGTCTTAATATTTAACAAACTATGAATGTGTCATACCCACTTAACGGGAAGAAACTCAGCTATCAGACAATATTAGTTTGTTTTTATCCAAACAAAACAAAAGGGTAATAACAAAGTCTATGAATTAGCCCTGAGCGAAAAAATGCTAACGCACTTAGCACAGAACTCAAGGTAAAATACCTTTACTTACTTACGGATCTGCACAAACAAGATATCGATTAGCAAGCTGAGATTCCACAGATTCCAGACATATAAGTATCATCACTGAGCGATCAGAACTCGCGGCCAAACGACAAGAAACAACAACAAAGAAATGTGCTTTACGGAGCCAAAACGTCTTACCTTAGCTGTTGTTCAGATCAAAAGTTGTGTTCAATTAAAACGAGAAAAACACTGCTGAAGGTTAATCCAGAGGTTAATCCATCATCATATTTATGGCAATAAACATAGTTTTCTATAGAGTGTAACATACAGTAGCTTTCGGTTTGGGCAAACTGCGTGTGCATCACTCTCAATCCTCAATGGTAATGTTTAGATGGATTTAGGAACCCCCCCCTCGATTCTATAGGCTCTAACGGTTCAAAAGAGGTGTCAATCACCAAAATCGACCAATGGGTTTGTTGGAGTCGGGAGGCCTGTTAATTTATTCCGGCAATTACTCAGACCTACTAATTACCCTAACAGAAGCTAGTGAGTCTATGTAAGTTTACTGCCAGGCTCGGATCCACCTGGATCAGCTAGGTCTCACCTCTACTAACTCCTGAAGAACCAGGTTCAATTAACTATTGTTTCAATTACTACGCACTAAATCCGTATAAGCGATCCCGAAGGATTCTGGTATCAGTAATGAGGTGTGGCCCTGCCTAAGTGTGAGTGTGGCAGTGTGCAATCTTACCTTTAAGCAGGAGAGGAGAGCACAGATTTATTTTTAAGTTATCCCGATCCAAAAAGGTGGGATGATTTTGTTTGAAGAAAATGGTCCACACTTTTACAGGGTTTTTACCTTCTGTCGTTACAATGTGACAATCATACGAAATATATCATGCTGTGGTCCTTTTCTAATATAAAACCTCAATTCACAGTTTTACATTTCTTACATTAAATCCTAACTTCAACTGGCCCACTTCAGTTGTGACATTACATTCTAACTTCAACTGGCCCACTTCAGTTGTGACATTTAAATTCTAACCTCAACTGGCCCACTTCAGTTGTAACATTTAAATTCTAAATTCAACTGGCCCACTTCAGTTGTGACATTTAAATTCTAACTTCAACTGGCCCACTTCAGTTGTGACATTTCAATTCTAACTTCATCTGGCCCACTTCAGTTGTGACATTTCAATTCTAAATTCAACTGGCCCACCTCAGTTGTGACATTTCAATTCTAAATTCAACTGGCCCACCTCAGTTGTGACATTTCAATTCTAAATTCAACTGGCCCACTTCAGTTGTAACATTTAAATTCTAAATTCAACTGGCCCACTTCAGTTGTGACATTTCAATTCTAACTTCATCTGGCCCACTTCAGTTGTGACATTTCAATTCTAAATTCAACTGGCCCACCTCAGTTGTGACATTTCAATTCTAAATTCAACTGGCCCACTTCAGTTGTGACATTTAAATTCTAACTTCAACTGGCCCACCTCAGTTGTGACATTTCAATTCTAAATTCAACTGGCCCACTTCAGTTGTGACATTTCAATTCTAAATTCAACTGGCCCACTTCAGTTGTGACATTTAAATTCTAACTTCAACTGGCCCACTTCAGTTGTGACATTTAAATTCTAACTTCAACTGGCCCACCTCAGTTGTGACATTTCAATTCTAAATTCAACTGGCCCACTTCAGTTGTGACATTTCAATTCTAATCTCAACTGGCACACCTCAGTTGTGACATTAAACTATAATAGGCCTTAAACTCAATTGACCAAACCCCTTGTGTTTGTAAATACTGTGATTATAGAACAACATGAAATATAATGCATTTTCATTGTGGGTTATACAAGATTATATTTGATTATTATTTGATAATATTTGATTATATTAACTTTTCGTTTTAATTATTCAACTTAATATGGAGACCTCAACAGGTTCCAGAGATATGGCAAATATACCCAAAGGACCCCAGAGGTGGGTTTTGTTTTTTCTAAATCTCTCTAAAAAGGTCAAATTTACACAGGGTACTTATTATATGTTTTAGTTTGGATTCCTAAAGCTTTTAGTCTACTATCCCATCATTCAAGGGTGTTTTTCACTATAAGTAATGGGGGTTTTTTGGACGGAAATTATAATTTGTTCAATCTGAATTTAATTTAAAATAAAAACATCTATATTGATTCTGACTTTTCTACATCCAACTCACAGGTTTATCATTGCTTTGAGAAAAAGATTATCAATTTACCTTTTTAGAAGGGAAGATATAGTCATTTGTTCTGGGCATGTCATTTTCAAGCCTGAAACCTGAAAAACATGCTTGGGGCTTAACAACCTGAAACCCATAGAACAGCTGTACAAAATAGCTATCAAGGTGTTTGACAGAAAGCCACATTCATACCACCACTGTACCATCCTTGAAAAACACAATTTCAAGTCTTTTAAAAGTATGTGTTTTTATTTATAAATGTTTACATGGACTGGCCCCCCCTCCCTTAGGGGAGTTCATCCACAAAAAACACACCTGACGCTGCACTAGGCCAGAAACCAGAGGAGACTGTGAAGTCCACCGTAGACGGACCACTTTTGGACAAAATGTCCTCTCCATTAAAGGCAGCTCATTGTGGAATAGCCTCCCAACTGAGATACGGGATTGTCCCACTCTCAATAGCTTTAAAGGTCAACTCAAAGAATGGTTGAGAAACAAACAGACGTGCAATCACCGCTAAATGCACTTTAACACAGGGGTATCTCCTCTTGCACTTGTAGCTCTTGTATCTCCTCTTGCACATGTAGCTCTTGTATCTCCTCTTGCACATGTAGCTCTTGTATCTTCTCTTGCACTTTATATGTCGTAGCTGCTACATTGTACTGCTATGTGGTAAATGCTTTTATGCTGCTCATGCTCTTTCTGCATATCATATTTATTTTTGCTATGTAAATGTCAGGTTCTTAAATGTTGAATGTAAGGGACTATGGAGGGAAATTAGCTCAAAGCTAAAATCCGGCATTATAACGTTTTTAAAGCATTATTTGTTTTAAATGTTCATCAATATGCATTGTCCCTCTTCAAATAAATGTTTAAATGAAATGATTTGTTCTTTAGATGTAGGTGATGTCCAGATCTTAGACACAGACGCATCTCCCTCCCATCATGGACTCCAAGAAGCCGGGGATGCTTCGGCATCTCCGCCAGAAGATGATGCCGCACCTCCGACGAGCGAAGCCGAACCAAAGCAAGCATGTCCTTCAGCTGGATAACACCCTGGACCACCGGATGAGCGCCTCCGTACCCGACATGAGGGACATGAGGCAGGAGTACGCTCACCTCTCCTCCGTCCCACAGCTTCAGCAGTACAACTCTCCCAGCTTCAGCAACCCCTCCACTCCACTCGTCCAGTCAGGCAGAGGCCAAGGAGAAGGTGGGGGTGGCCTGCTGATTGGAGTGTACGACGGTGAAGCTGGGAGGAGTGTCCCTGCAGACTGCACCGACTGGGCCTCCTCTCATGAGTCATTCAACAGCCTTTGTGGGGAGGAGAATAGCTCTCCAGAGGCTAAACACATAGCACCTGGGGTCATGGAGCCTGAGGAGCTGGGCCTGCCCGAGATGATGACCGTGTACAGCCCGGAGCCTCCGCCACTGGAGGTGTCCCTGGACAGCTCACAGGTACACATTCACACACTCACACACCAAACAACCTCCAAACACCCTCCAAACACAAGCTCATTTAGCATTCAGCAAGTTATTTGGTTACAAAAGATTGCTCTTACTTTGGATGTCTTTTTAATATTCAAGGCTTCTGTTGAAACATTTCCAGTTAGCTTGACAGAAAAAAAGTTTGATGTTGGTTTATTTTTGTATTTGTTTATTATAATCATTAACAGATAGCATGGCAGTAGTACAGATAGTATAGTATTACTTTGGTTTCTTTTTTCATATTTATGGCTTTTGTAGAATCATTAGCAGTTAGCATGACTGCAGTAAACATCATATAGTATTGCTTGGTTTCATCTGATATTAAAGGCTTTTGCTGAATCATTAGCAGTTTGGGTGAGAGTAGTAGAGCTTGTGTATTGTGGTTTTTTGTTTCCTTGTGCCTCAAAGATAAAAAGATAGCACATTTATCATGAATTGGCTAGTGGAGTTTACTTTGGCTGGTGAGAGGTGTCAGGTGTATTTGCACAGGACTATGAATCCTGGATCAGCTAGATAAAGTTGACATTTGACCTGTGTCTATATTCATTTGTCTGCAGCAGCACTGTGCAAACTCTGACAGTATTTGTTTTATCTGCGTCTCACAACATACTGTAGGTGCCAACCTGGCATGCTCATATTACATTATGCACTTATACCTGATCATTCATTTTATGCTGTGCTCTTAAAGGAAGAAAACACAATGCCTCATTGGGAATTTGAGGAGCTTCTTTATAAGGGGGAGGGTTGTTCAAGATGTGCTGATGTACAACTATTCATTTATAAACAATGTTATCTTGTTAGTTGTCAGTATCAACAGGTATCATAACAAAAAGTTTCTTTTCCTAAAGATTGTCAATCGTCCAAGGCTCCCACATTGTCCTGAAACACTCCAAAAGTTGCAAAGTTTGGAAAATGTTTTAGTTTAAATATACTCCTTGTCATGCTTTTCCATTTATTACCCGTCCCCTTGTGTGTTAAGTAGGCTTTTAATGCTTGTAAACGGTCTGCAGAGTCACAAACCCTCAAAGTACACCCTGTAGCGAGTAAAACTCTAACACAGAAAAGACCTGTCTTTGCTGCTCCAGAACGCCTCATTGGAGATTTCTCTTTTTCTATTGTTTGTTTCCTGGGTTCTGTGACGTGTGAACACCCACATCAACAACAAATGACCGGATTGGCCCAAATGGACCAATCCGCGGAGCATCTCACACACCAGGATCCCTTGGCTAACTAACAGGGAGTCCCCATTGACTTGCATAGAGCTCCCTGAACGCTGCTAATAGACGAGTTGGGATAGCGGAGAAATGCTCTCCGCAGACCCATTCTCACAGCGTTATAAACCTTTTTCTTACTCAATATCAAGCCACACTTATTGTTTTTACTTCGGCTGTGAGTGTTTGTGTATGCTCAGGATGAGTGTCGCTTGTATCGCCGACCCGGAAACCTGTCCGCTCCTCGCAGCAGCTCCTAGCAGCCGCGAGCAGCAAAGAGCCTCACAACGAGCCTCACAACGAGCCTCGCAACGTCCCGACCAATCAGAGCACACTGGGCTCACAGGAAGGGGGGGCAGGAGCTCCAACGAGCCGTTTAGGACAGAGAGTGAAGTGAATACACATACTTTACAGAGATGCTCTATGAGAAACCAATGTGAGTTTGGAAAATTGCACAATATAAATCGATTTTAGTAGACCTCAACAATGGAAATATGATCAGTAGAAATGGCCATGACATGGGACCTTTAAAAATGCTTGATTTTTAACATAATCTCGCATAACATTAACAGAACGCAACGCAAAAAAAACAAACATGATATTGTGTTCACTCGTTGTATTTGATTTCTCTGTTCATCCCTTGCTATAGAAATTAGCAAGCAGTAAATAACCATGATTGAGACTTGGTTTAAAAAAATAGATTTTCCTATTCAAATCCATCCTCATATAAATGATCCAATATCAATTCATAAAATCCAGAGATTGATCTCTTCAAATTGTATCCTGTTTCTGTTCTTGTGTCAAGCGTTATTGGTATTGTAACTAAAATGACTATGATCAAACCAATTAAGATTTGTTTATGTTTAATTGAATTGTGACCTTATAAATCCGAATCAAATGGCTTCAGGAAATCTGTGGGGACACCCAGCCCTACAGTATGTATACTGCTGTGGTTACAATTCTGTAAACCTTATTTATTCATTATTCACATTTATAATAATTTAGATGTGATGACGAATGCTTTGTGAGTTCTTGAATTGAACTTGTAAGCGGCTGTGTTATTAAAGATTACATTTTCTGTGACGTTGCATTTTAACATAAGAGCAGACCAACAAAACTAACAGAGGTAGTTATTATTGTATTATCGTTTTTTGTTTCTTTTTTTTTTTATAAATAAAAAAAAGAAGCATTACAAAATGTACTTCAAGTAATGTTACAGAGAAACAAGACTCAAAATGTGTGTATATATTTGATATCATACCCAGTTGTAAAGGGGGCTGACATTGTTAATAACCTTTTTTGTGTGTTGATGAGAAAATGTTAATATTGGACTTCACATTCTGTTTAAACAGTCGATTATGTTTTGAATAATAGTTTGGTCTATAGAATTGAGACATTTGCATCCCACTTTTTCAAAATCTTAAAATGTCTTTTTTTGTCAGTCCAAAATACTCATTTATTACCAAAAAAGCAGGATAACTCCATATTTGAGGCAACACATTATCAGGTGAATATTTGTTCCGTCCGTTGAATAGCAGCTACTTAACAGATAGAAGAGTAGAACATGCAATTTAAAGTGTTACAAATGTATGTACATTTTTTACAAGGTCGTCAGCAATACTAAGCCTATCCAATAATGTTATTGCTGTGATGTACAGTTCTTATTGAATATTCGTTTTCATTTTGAATTGTTATTTTCACTAGTTTAGAAAGGTCTGTTATTGCTATTCATGGGTTTTTGTAATCTTTGGTTCATGGGAGCCACATTTCATTGCACCGCTACTACAAGCAATACAGTAGAAGCAAGTTGATTTGAAAATACCTATGGCAGACTGTGTGGAAAGCGAGGGTTTAAAGGGTTCATATTTGCCCTGCGGCCCCAGGGAATGGTCTTTTGAACTATGCCAGAATTGTAAAGAAACAGGAAAGTCACCATTTTTTTCTTTAGGTGCATATTGTAAAAAGAAAAGTGACCAAGGAATAATCTGTACCTTGTTTTTAAACTTTCCACACCTGTTGGAAAGCAAATTAAATATGAAGCGTTAGAGTTGTAGTAGCAGTAGTGTGGTTGTTATAGTTTGAACTGAAGAACAGGGTAGAAATGACCTTTCTTCTCATTACGGAGTTCTTTGGTTTAATGCAGCTGCAGCCACTGGGATACAAGAATGTAATAAATGCTCAAGTGCATTTGTGCTGGTGGAAGAAAGCCAGAGAGAGATCACTTCCTGAACCTTTTTAACTGAACACCTGAATACAAAAGTTCCTCTTTCACCACCTGGGACTTTCCCAATCATCTTTATAGATCACATGTTGATTTATATAAAGAATGTACCCTTTTGTCTCCGTAGTATGATTATCAGGAATTCGGATCAAAGGACGATGACAACCAGAACGTAAGTGCTGCATTTCCAATGAAGATTCTGTGCTGTTGATCTTTAACATTGTATTTATTGTCCACTAACAATTCAGAAAATAACTTCATGGGTTAAAATAACTGTTTAACGTTAAGTGTCATGCAAACAGCAGCATAGTGCACCAGCTGACACACACTCATGTCAAGGTTTAATTCCAGATTATTGTGTTGTGTTCAGGGCATGATGGGACAGTAGGCCGTGTGCAGTTCAGTGTGTGTCGTCCTGGCTTTTGTGGCCGTGCGCGCTGAGCCTGGGGATTCCTGGCAACCGGGGTTTATTTTCTCTGAAAGATGCCCAGTTCGGTTCAGAGAGGCTTAATGGTGATTAAATAATCCATTGCCTGGACAGGAAGCACACAGGGCACACAGCTGCATAAAGCTTTCCCTGGAGTGTGCTTTTTAGATTGTACCAAAAGCAATGAGAAAAACACAGTCACAACAGTAGAGGTAAAAGATGTAATGTAACATGTAAAGTCCAGTATGTGGCGAACATGTGACGTCAGAATGAAAAGCATTAGGTATAATGTAAGGGGGGGAATAAACAACCGTTTTTTGGGGGGGGTTTCACTGGATCGGTTTGTGTAGGGAGGGGAACGTGGAGTTAATTTGATATTGTATAGAATAAATTATGAAATGTACAAATACATTTTTTTTCGCAAAACAGGAATAGTCCCTTTTTTGCTTATGTTTATGTAGGCATCAAATTAGTAGCCGAAGAACATAATAAGACAAATGATAATCTCTCAAAATCTTACAATATGATTCAATCAATATCAAACTCATAAATATAGTAGCATGGAAATTCCAAAGGAAAGCTGATTATTTGCATTATGACCATCATTTCTGCCAATACAAGTTTCATGAAATGTTATATTTGAATATGCAAAAACAGATACACATAGTTATTAAAACAAACACCTCATTGTGTATATTGGATGTTTTCTTTCCTCTAGTCTGAAACAAAGCAATGTGTTTGCCCTTAGTGTCTCGCCTTATGCAAATGTAAGAATTTTATTTATAAAAACATATAAGGAAATGCACTGCATTTTATTTATTTCCCCATTGGGCTGGGTATCACTCTTAAAACGTATCAAGTACCGAAAGCTAGCATCAAATGTCTGCCAACATTTTTTTTACATTCTACATATTTTCTAAAAGGAAATAGATAGATGTCAAATCAAGATTGGTTTGTGTAAAAAAAACAAAAGAAAGGAAAGAGGAAAAGTGGGACAAAAAAACTCAAACAAAAAATAAACAAAAATTGCATTGACATGCATTTGGGATATGATTTGAAAAAAAAGTTAAATGGAATAACCTTTTTTTGAAAAAATTCACATCGTTGAAAAACCTCTTAAAAGGATCAAAGTATTCAAGATCTCTATCAAACATGATTTGTTTTAGTTGTTGAAATTAATAAATGAAAAGCTGGGTATTAAAAAAGTGTTATTTTAAATTCTGTCCTCAAACTTTAGCATACTAGCTCAACAAGTCCAGCTTTAATCAGATGTACCACGTGTTAAAGTAGAATAAATAGTGTGTGTGTGTGTGTGTGTGTGTGTGTGTGTGTGTGTGTGTGTGTGTGTGTGTGTGTGTGTGTGTGTGTGTGTGTGTGTGTGTGTGTGTGTGTGTGTGTGTGTGTGTGTGTGTGTGTGTGTGTGTGTGTGTGTGTGTGTGTGTGTGTGTGTGTGTGTGTGTGTGTGTGTGTGTGTGTGTGTGTGTGTGTGTGTGTGTGTGTGTGTGTGTGTGTGTGTGTAGTCTGAGATGGGCAATGAGTCTCAGAGTGTGTCGGAGGGCATCAAGGATTCTACCCGGTCCTTCCTGCTCACCATCAACCTAAAGGAGGGACGCAACCTGGTCATCAGGGACCGCTGCGGTAAGAAGATCATCATATTACTTTTACTCTGCCAACATAACCACAAACATGTTATCTGATATCATGTGCAAAATAAGGTCAGACAGATAATCTTACAAATAAATCATTTGTATAAGGGAGATTAGGATTTCAACTAATGTCTTTGTTGGTTAGTTTCCAGAAAACACATTTTAATATAGTGTAAAAAGTCCACCCCAGTGTCTCAGTCTTAAATGATGTCTTTAGATGAATAGCTTTAGGTATAAACCAACAAAACAATACTTTTAAACATGATGTTAAAACACGGGAGAAACTTGAGAGCTTCCTTTGGACTGCAGTCTGCAGAAGGTTGGCAGCTGTTCTGAGTGGATGTTATGCACACATCACTAAATCAACAGGATCTACAGGTAAAATAAATCCTCATAACAAGGAAGCTACTCTGACGCAGTAGCAAATCTACATTATATTTCTGTCCAAAGGCACATTGAGAATAGGTTTTCTGTAAGGAAACTGTGGGACACTCCATCTGATTAAAACCACTTGTACTTGAATGTTTAGATCCTAATCTTTATTCAGGCATTCCCTTTTACAAACACCATGCTTTCCCTTCAATTCATCTTAAAAATCCCTTATACTTGAGATAATATTGCATAATTCTGCATCTCCGATATGTAGGTGCATATCCCTTCTGTGGCAATGTCTACCCTACCTTTACTTTTTGTATTTTTGGGGGTATTCTTATAGGACTTGGTGTGTGTATGTTAGTGTTTTATTTTCTGTGTCAGTGCACTTGTGTTTTTTTGTATCTTCTTTATGTATATAAAACAACGCCACACAATAGAAAATCGAAACTTTAGTAATGGTTTTGTATTTATTTCAATAAATCACTCAAACTCCTCCCCTATCTTATCAAATGTATTTGGTGAGAACGTTGTCATCCTTGCTAGTTAATCAAGTGTTTCTAGGTAGTATACACTCTTCTCATCGGTCATTCGTGTCTTTCTGCTACCTCTGACACACGGTTATGCAGTTTGTCACTCATGTCATCATTTAGCACGACCATGTGCATCTCTGTCCCAGTGACTAAGTGTTACTACTGTTATTCATTGTCTCACCTGTTCTCACGCTCGAGTTGCAACTGCTAGTTTTGTTTTACTCCTTTTTTATTTTAACATTGTCCGTGTCCTGTATCACTTCTGTAACGACACAGAGATCATTGAAGTAACATATTCCATCACATCTTTACTGATTGCACTTCCCTTTTCAGAGACTTTTAGAGAAAAGATGGTGTGTTATATTGGTATCGTGAATGGTCTGCAAAGGCTAAAGTCCTCTCCCACACATGCCCCCCCCCCCCCCCCCCCCCGCCTGAGAATGCCTCGATTGGACTCCTTTGCTTACTTCCGTAACATATTGGGTGTTTCTCAATCTTGAGTACGCTTGCTTGGTAGCACATGTCTTCCGTGTCACTTGCTTCAGAAGCGAGGCAAGAATACTTCCTGGCATTCGGAAAACAAAGAGTGGAACAGGCGAGCAGATATGCTTCATATGAGAGGCCCCGCCTTACATTTTCCGCCGCAGATTTGGGGAAATTGGTCCTTGCGCAAAGCATTGTGGGTATTTTAAGACTGTGGAGTCTACACATGTGCATCCTCGAAATTTCTCCAAACGAAGTACGCCGGGCTCGGTAGAATTCCAAGTATGCTGGGCATTGGAACAGTACTACGGCGGCACTCGATGACGTAGTATGCTTGAAATAGTGGCTCTGGGGCAGCTTTACTCGACATTGAGAAACACCCAGTGACATCACTTTGTAACACTCTTGCAAGGAGATGGCCGGCTTACCAATCAGAGCAGGCTGAGCTCTGGTTTCAGACAGAGGGTGAAAAGTATGAGAAAAAGAAAGCTTTTTGAACATTAAAGCATGGAGACATGTCCCAGGAGAGGCACAACATTTGAATATGAACCTGAAAATGAGCATCGTAGGGCCCCTTTAAGCCTAGCAGAAAAGACCTGTGTCCTCTCCTGCGTGTGTGCTTCCTTCTGTGCTGACCTCAGTCTGTGTGTTTAGCCTTGGCTTGTAAGCGCTTGTGTCTGTTTGATCAAACACAACGTTTTTGACTCCAGGGGCAACCGAGACAGCCGAGTGTCAGGTTGTCTGTGCAGGTCTTATAACAGCCGGGGCAAGATTCCACACGGCACATTAGAACCTGTCTGAACCACACCCTGCACTCATTAAAGCAGGCCTTTCACTCTGGGCATGTCTCTGGATTATCTTCTCTCTCGTGTGGCTTTGTATTTACACAAGCAGGCTGTGGGTAAAGATAATGCAGAAAAATGATAGGAGGATGAAGGCCAAGGAGGATTTGGTTTCCCCTGCATGATTGTTAAGACTATGCAGCCTTTTAAGAGCAGTGCAGGAAGAACATTTATTGTTCTCTTTGAATGGATTAGAAACAATGCAAGCAGTGCGAGTGAATGCTGACAGTTGTTTGCTGATGACAAACAATGAGTTGTGGCATAATGTAATGTAATGCTTATTTGCATGGGAGCATAATACATACAATTTATAATAAGAAAAGAAGAAGTTGTAATATTAAATAGTAGGGATGTATATATATTATATACTTTAAAACAAATGTATGATAATATAGAATAGAAATAAAATATCTACATGTATTTATACATTTTTTGAATTTATATTTACACACTTTTTCTGCAAACTCTTTATAAAGACACATACGGCATAGTAGTTAAATGGCTTACCTATTACAAACTTTGATATCCTTTTATTGGCTGTATTTCTATATCCTGTGCATTTACATGAAAGGAAAGAATAAAGAGGGGGGAAATCAATGTGCTTAAGCCTTAATGACAGCTTTTAGAGAAATAAAATATGACTTGCAGGAGAACACAATGAGAGAAAGGAGGTATGTCAAAATACAGGAACATGTAAGGAAATCTTATAAATCCAAAAAGGGAAACTACAACTGAAAACGTTATGATATTAATATCAAACAACAAAACAATAACTGCATTAAATACTTGGCCAATCAGCAGAATCTGATGGTGGGATTGGTGGTCTGCTGCCCCCAGCTGGTTGACTGATAGAACAGATAGAAGTCACACCTCAAAGGAGAAAAGATTTGAAAGAGCAGCAATGAAAGTGAGGTTTGTGAAAGCGAGGTTTAAAAAAAGTAAAACACTTTTCTTAAAATCTTATAATGAAACATGTATTCATTCTGAATCCTGTTCACATGTTGTCTTATCTTCCACTCACAGTTTTCAGCTGCTGTCACTTTTTGTAGTGGAAGCGTAGATTTGATTGGCTACTGAGTCAGAAAGCTTGTGGTGCCCCTGGTTGAAGAGGACAGAAACCACATCCTCTGTTCAGACTCATGAGAGAGTACACCATGCTCCTCCCTTTCACTGGAAACCTGTACAGTTATTGTAGAAGTTGAGAAACAAGGGTGAAATAAAACGCACGGTCATTGCATCAGTGTATTTTAGTCACAATAACAAAATGCACTTCTTTTAAAATACAGCAGAACGACAATACAATAAGTTCCTTATACAGCACTCGGGAGTATATTGGCCTATAAATTAAAACTAAACCTTTCCAAGCATGGTTAGCTTTGTGTATGGTCTGCAAAGGCTAACATCCCTAAGTTCCCTCCAGAGGGAGTTTCTCTACCAAATATTTTTGGACTATGTAAACGTGTCATAGTAGAGACACAAAATACAAATATGGAACCTGAAAATGAGCGTAATGTGGCACCTTTTAATAAAATACTATTTGTAAAGTTGAATGAACAGCTGCGTTTAATCCACCTGCTTTGGCTTGTATTTGTTCTTGTTTTCAGGTACCAGCGACCCTTATGTGAAGTTCAAATTGGATGGGAAGACATTATACAAAAGCAAAGTGGTTTATAGAGACCTGAACCCCAAATGGAATGAGAGCTTCTCCATTCCTGTGAAGGATCTGAACCAGAAACTGTACATCAAGGTAACGCACTGTCATTGTTCACATAGAGGTTAAGTTATTTACAATGCTATTTATCACTATTATCATATCTGCTCTGTATGAACACTCGCTTGCCGTTGATGTGACTCAGGTTTACGACCGTGATCTGACTACTGATGACTTCATGGGCTCCGCTACCGTCACCCTGAGTGAACTGGAGATGGACAAGTGAGTCTTTCATTTAGAGTTCGGGGGTAAATTATTCTTTTATAAATGAATACTGATTTCTTGAGAATTAAAAAGAAAATATGCTAAAAATAAGTTGGCGAACAGTACAACAATTAACTATTTGCAATTAACACATAAACAAACATTGTTGACAAGTCTTCTGTTTGAGTATACCTTTTATTCTTAAAAGATCTGACTGTTTGAAAAAAATTACTTTAAAAACCTTTCCAAGATTACCTTTAAAAATATATTCTGCCTTTCTGTATAGCATCTTGTGACTTATTGGCTCACATATATGTGCTTATAATTATGTGTTTGCAACAAGCAGTCATCGGCCAATATTTGATTTCCTAATAAAGTCTCTGTCTGCTTTAACCATTTCACTCAGTTTACATTGTTTTGGCCTCATGATATGAGAACAATTTTAAAGAAGCAAATATTAAAATAAAAACTAAAAAAATGATTATGTTTACCTTGGGTAAGAAAAGATTGGTTTTAAAGTTAAAAGTCAATGCAATGTATTTAACAATGAGCACATAAGAAGTTCCAAATCTGTGTCCTATTGTTCGCTGGTTGATCTGGCAAAAAAGGGCAAATCAAATCAACAGTTAGAAGAATGTAGAAACACCTAATCTAAATTGAACAATACAGCAACTAAGGATAAAACCACATGGTGGATATGTATGCAATTTAAAGCAAAGGAAGCTTGCTTATCAAATAAAAAGAATAGGAGATGGGCCTCCACTTGAGGCAAGCCTTTTATGTTTTTAGCTCCGCCTCTCCAGGAAGCAGGAATAACTTCTCTCTGACATCATGTTAACAAAACTTAACATGATGCTCCCTCTGGTCGATGTGTTCCAGGGCCAACGAGCTGCTCTTGTCCTTGAACGACCCCAACAGCCTGGAGGAGGACATGGGCCTCGTGTTGGTGGACATGAGTCTGTCACTCAGAGGCGGAGACAGCAAAAGAGGCCCTGTATGTACTGCATGTTCTCCAACTGAAGGGACACCTGCTGTACATTGTATTCATTGCTCATGCATTGTATAGACTGCACATGTTTGTGTCTGTGCCTGACTAACCACAGTGTCATTTTGTTTTGCTGCTAACATGCATGCTCCTGTCGCCAGCGGTGGCACCCAATGAGAAAACGAAGTGTTAGGGTAAGGCACTCTGAAGGGACCACACAAGACAGACTTTTTTTTTTTAAATCTGCATTCTTAATCAGTCTGCTAAATATGAACCAAGAAGATAATTTTAGGAATTGAATGTTAGGCTTTTAAAGTTGCTCTGAGTCTTTGCACAAGAGGGAAGCAGATCACCGTGTTCTGTGTTTCTTCTGTAGCAAATGAAACCTGACCAATACTTAAATAATTAGTCATTTAAAGTCAGTTTCCAGAAAAGAAAAAAAATTACAAAGACCAATACCAACACTAAATTGATCCTACTTACCTTGTTTTTAAAACTTGACATATTGCGCAGTCCTCTGTCCCATAGTTTTCTATTGGCATCCAAAAACAATAATACCATGAACATGGCCAAGTGACATCTATATTTCGCCTTTTTTAAAGTACGAAAAGGTATCCATTCCTAAAAAGTGGCGTCATGCAAAAGTACTAAAACCTGTAAACGGAGTGCAAGCAGAGATATTTTACAATGACAGTTGAGTCAACTTTTGTTCATGATATCCGGAGAATGTCCATAGAATCAGTCTGGCACAACGTTTAAAAAAACCATCCTACAAGCGTTGTTACTTAATATAAAAATGAATAAATTAAGTAGAAGAAGGAAGTACAACATGACTTTTACACCTCCTTCATGTCACTGTTCCCTATGGTTCCAAAACCGCGTCACTTCTTTTGTTTATTTCTTCTCTTTGAAAAAATACTTAGTGTTGCTTGAATGAAATAAAACAATACATTTGTGACACTTTTTATAAAATAGATGCACGTTTTCAGTAGAAACCAAAGGGCTTGGATTGGAATGCCACAGGGAGAGAAGGGAAGTACTGAGAAGCGTTGTTGGTTTGGGTTTTTTTAATGGTTCTTCTTTAAATAACAAAAGATATGAAGAATATTGCCAGCGCATCCATTATATGCTCTGACCACAGAGCAGCTGCTGAATGCATGCTTTCTTTTTGCTTAGCATGCTATTTGTTGTACCCTCTTTTCTTTATTATTCATGCATCTATCAATCTGTTCCGAGGCTGGAACCAGACCGTGTCTGCTCGTGGTGGGAATCTTTGGTTATTTCAACATTCGATAAAACATTTTTTTTTTTTTAAATAAAGATTTTAGAATGCATGCTTAGGGGTGATCATTTCAGGATCTACTCCAGTCAACTGTGCGCTAATATATATATAATTATTTTTTCTAATTTACAACAAATGACAAAAGTGGCCGTTACAAAACTACAATTGTTGGGCTAAGACTAGATTTCTCAATTGGATTTACCAATTTAAAAAATGTAATGTACTAAAAAATAAAACTGGGAATATGGTAGACACAACTTTGACTGTGTGTAGGATAAGTGTACACCACTTGCAATACTTCAATTATTCTTTTAGTAAAAAAGGTTTTATTCATTGATTTGGATAGATTAAATATCTTAGAAATGAAGGCTATTGATTCGAACAACATTTGTTCTTCCCCTTTTAATGTCTGCATGCTCTTAGATTGAGTTGCAGCCATATTGTTGCAGTCTTGCCGTTATTTGCATGACTGGTTCCAGTCCCCCTGCTACTCCACATGCTAATGGCACTCCGCCGGCTGCACTGAGTGTGGTCCGCTAAGTGAAATGTGATTTTTCTGCATGTGGCAGAACCGTCACTGTCAGCCTGATCTACATGACTTGAATCTGGTTAAATAGATCTCCCTACAGTGCTGTCTTCATGTAAGCTCGGCTAATTATCCAAGTACATGGCTACCTATTATATGTGGAAGAGAGACGCTACTGCAGGCCTGGCCTAATCTCTCAGTGAACTGAAGGGACAATTTAATCCTCCTTTCACTGAAGAATAGAGAAAATAGTATCTCATTCAACCGTCTCTCCCAAGTAGAATCTATTCTATGTATTGGACTGGTTTGTGTTCCTTCTTTTCCCCGGCTCTGCTTGATACATGCATCGTTATAAAAGATAAGAGGATGGTAAATAAGGAGATTAATTGGATTTGGTTTGATTTAAGTATACAGTGTATAAGCAATATTTGTTAAAAGCTAAATATTTCAAAAATATCCGGATTATTCATTGTAGTGCTGCAGAAAAACAGGTTTCACACTAAATCAAATAAATCCTTGTTTAGTGCAGATGGTCTTAAAGGGGCCACATTTATTATTATTATTTTATATACTAACCTAGTGACCTCATTGTGTAACACTCGTGCTTCTATTGGCTATCGCTCTCCTTTCAGACAGAGGGTGAAAGGGTGCTGCAGCACAGGCAGTATGAGGAAAATAAAGAGCTTTCTGAACATTAAAGCATGGAGACATGTCACAGTAGAGGCACTTCATACAAATATGAACTTGAATCATTTTAAAATCATTTTAATTTATTATGATAATAAAATGAGATTCCCTCTAATATCGTAAATCAAATTGAAACTGCAATATCAGTCAAAAGTAATCACTATTAGTTATGTTTCTCTGAATTGTGCAGCCCCATTAGATATCCTTAAGGTCATTGGTTCTGTAATCTAACCTCTCCTCTCTCTGGACCTGCCGCTGCAGTCGGGGAGCTCTGCTCAGAACCTCCGGCTGTCCGAGTCTCTGAGGAAGAGTCAGCTGTGGACCTCTGTGCTGTCCGTTACTCTGGTGGAGGGCCAGGAGATGCCGCTGGACTCCCAGGGGGGTCAGCTCTTTGTCCGCTTCAGACTGGGAGAGCAGAGATTCAAAAGCAAGGTACTTCTCATCTCCTCCACCCCCCTCGTCCTCGTCTATTGTCCTCTTAAACCCTCTCTTTTCTCTCAAATCCCCCTTCTCTCTTTTCTTCTCCTCACACTCCCTTTCCTCTGCTCCTTCTTCCTTTGGCTGCACTAGCTCAGTCTGTAGAGACTTGGCTCAGGAACAGGAGGGTCGCCAGTTCAAGTCCCATGTTAGTGAACTGGCAGCTGGAGCGATGCCAGTTCACCTCCTGGGCGCTGCCGAGGTGTCCTTGAGCAGGGCACTAAACCACCAAATGCTCCATGCCGCCTTAAACTTGGGAGCATCTTTACTCTGACACCTCTCTGTAAAAGTGCATGTCTTTGTGCATGTGTGTCCTTTGTGTTCATATTTGATCTAGACTGATCAATTCTGCTCCCTCTCAGTCTCTTTTTAAGTCTCCAATTTGCTTTCTCCAAAACTTGTTGCCAAAACAGTGAAGTCCTTGCATTTCCTGAGGCCAAGTGGAAGGATCAAATACTAAGAAATGATCACATGACTTGAAGTCACATCTGATTTCAGATGTGGGAAGTTACTAAGTACACTTATTCAAGTACTGTACTTAGGTACAATTTTGAGATATTTGTACTTTACTTGACTTTGATCTAATTTGTAAAATGAGCTGCACCTTTACCTTTGATAACAATTTAATGATCAATCATTACAAAACATATCATATATTATTCTGAAATTGACCAATCTGCACAATGACTACTTTTACTTTTGGTACTTTAACTATATTTTGATGATAGTACTTTTCTACTTTCACTTGAGGAACATTTTGAATGCAGGACTTTTATTGTAACAGAGTAACACTCTGATACTTTACTTTTACTCAAGTACAAGATCTGAGTACTTCTTCCACCTCTGTCTGATTTCAAACTCTTCCATAACAGCCTGAGTAATTTTGCAACTGTGTGTTTTTCTCCACTTTGTTGTAAATACAACTGCAGCAGCTTGACCACAGAGCGTGAACGTTGTGATCAGCTGATTTTGCGCAGTTCTCCAGTGTGTGTGCGGGGCACAGGGGAGTCTCCCACTGCAGCCAGTTGGCGGAGTTTTGGCACAATTCTGTTGTTCATACCGACGTTAACCCTGTCTGTGCACACGGCGACCAACTCTGTTGTCCGGAGCCTCTGCCTCCTGTAAAGCTTCATAGGTCCGTCGGTTATGCCCTGCTCGGCTCGGCCAGCACCCAGTTCAGTCAGTCACAGAAAGTCCGAAGATTTTTCGCAGGGAGCGAAACGGCAACGTAGCTGCTTAATGTCTTTGTTTTTTTTTTACATGTCTCGTAGTTTACTCCATTGAGTGTTGACAAGAAACACGTGTAGACGAAATATGTGTTTTGTTTTGAGGTACGCAAAGGCGCGTAGTGACACAAGTGACGTTACGCAATTCAGATTTTTGCCGCGCATGCGTACCTGCGTACCAGTTATGTGCACCCCTGCTTATGAAGTTGTTTTTGTGTCAAATCTTAATTTCCTAAGAAGCAAGTAACCAAAGCTGACCGATAATTGTAGGGAAGTAAGAAGTACACATTTCCCTCTGAAGGGAGTTGTAGTATAAAGTAGCATTCTATTACAATACCTGAGTAAAGTACCTCTAATTATACAAAGAACAGTACTTTACGAAATGTTCTTTACTGTCCACTAATTACTTTCCATCACTGATCAACTGTTACATTTTTTCTAATTTAGTGGGAATGCTGTTAACAGCATTCCAACTGTTATTCTACGGACGAAAAGTTTATTATTCCGCCGGTATTTTGGCCCTCTTCTCCTCCCGCATTGAACATCGCAGAAACTCCGTTCAAACATCAAAACGTTCAGCTTGGTCGGGAATCGATGGCTATTACTTTTCTCATTCATAACTTTCATAATTCCAGAGATACATCCCAAATGGCAAAAATCTTCAGACTTCAACAAATCTTCATGCAATTCAACTGCTAACTGTTCGTTCATACTTTCACTCAGACACCTCATTCCAACTTTAAAATGTTACACATATTTCTGACATTATTCGTGTTAAACAACTTTTAAATCTGATTCTTACTTTTAGAGATATTAAACATTGTTCAGACCTTGTTTTAGAGGTTTTCGTCACATTTTAACATTAACTAGAGTGTGTGATGTCACAGCTAGAGTGGAGGACAGCTTGAAAATCGTATTCATATTTCTTTTCAAAACTGCCATAATTCCCAAACCCTACATTCTTGAGACATAATTTTTCATGGTAAACGTAGGAAAACATATCGTAGCTTGAAAAATGACAAATAATTAAGCAAAAAATAATTAAACAAAGTGCCTCTTGAGGGCAACGTTCAACATGTCTCCATTAGAGCCCATTGTAATTTCAGGCAGATATTTCCTCACAGCAGCAGCCCTTTAGTTAAACTGCCAAAAAGGCCACATTATTAACCCGAAAGTACACAAAAATTACACTTCAGATACTCAACTTCCTTGACATGCTTCACGTTTTGAAATTTCACAGATATCTGTTACGGTTCTTCCACAAAACGTTCACATGTAAGAGGTTCATCTCTCATTCAGAACAGTGAAGCCTTTGAAGTCTAGGCACCTCTTAGCTCAACTATAAACAGCTGTGCAATGGAACACGATGATGTCATCACTCCAACTGACATGCTCAGAGCAGCAGACTTCAGATAGCAGTGTGAAAACAGTCCAGCCGTGAAGACATCTACGGGACAGTTTTGAGATTTCTTCAAATGCCGTTGCCATGGCAACACAATGCTCGCCTTGAAACACGGTTTTCTCATAACTTCAGTGAAACTGCTCCAAACGCCCCAAAACTTCACAGGTTTGGTAACGATGCAGCAATCATCGCATCTAAGCGTATTATGGGGTGTCATCAAATGCCGTTGCAATGGCGACAGATCATTCGCCATCAAGTTAGTTCAGAAGTTTGCAGTTCAAATATTCTGCTGCTTTTCCAAGCCTTTTTACTTTCTTTTCTTCTCTCATCACACATTCAAGCCCCCAGTGTTCATGTATCATTTCAATCTCAAGTCTTCACTTTCTTCTTACACATTACATTTCAGCATAGCAGTTTAGCGTCAGCTTTTCAGCATAAAGCATTCCCACTAGCAATTTCTTCAGGAATTGCATTCTCTAGTATAGTAATATATTTGGTAGAAAATTGCGAAGTGGTTATTGTCATTAAACCCTAAACATTTTTTTATTTATTTGTATTATGGTATGTTTACCAAGGTGTATTACATTATAATGTTGACTATTTTATGCAACAGAGTTTATACTAATGTATAAATTAAGCATTCACTTTTTGTACTACGAATACGGTTAGCAGAGTGTCACAGAGATGATGTATATTATTGAGCACTGGAATCAAATGAAATGGACTTCTGCTAGTGACATCAGAAGCTTTAATCAGTGCTCACCCTGTCAGCTGGATGATGTCTGAGCTGATTATTGTCTGGCTATTCTGCAACATCATCCTTTACACATCAAAGCTCCATGCTAATGAGCAGCACCACTCCGCTCTTATCTTTCGGAGTGACAGTAATTACCGTGTGCTTTGATGTGCCATGGAAATCTGATGCTGCTTTCTGAAGATGATTCAAAGCTTAAACATTCACACGCCATTCAATAGAAAAATCTGGTAAAACTGATGAACCTCTATAACTACAGGCTTTTTCTAAGTGAAAAATATAACATTTACTTTGACAGCACTTGAAATCATATCATAAAAGGAAAATTAGGAAATCAATGATTTCTGATTTGAGTTTGAATGGCTACTCGCAGGGTTTTACTACATGTGAATTAAAACAAATATATGTTTTATGTTTCTTGTTCTGAACTCTTTTTTTTATTCAGAATCACTGCAGAGTGTCCAACCCGCAGTGGAGAGAGAGGTTCACTCTGAACCAGTTTGTGGACAGTCCGGACGCCCTGGAGGTGGAGCTCTGGTCTAAAGAAGGACGGAGGAGCGAGGACTGTTTGGGAGCGTGAGTCTGCATTCAGAAGCTGCCAGTGTGTTATGCCTGCAGACAATGACCTCATCAAATTATACTTTGCATTTGAATGAAGCAATTATGGAATACTCTGCCAGAATCACCATATCATCTTAGGCACTTAGGCTATAAAGACAAATTGCCATGAATTTGACCTATTCTGAAAAAAGATAATCTACTGATTTCAGTGTTTCCCACAGAATGTGATTCTATTTGTGGGGGCACCGCACCCCCCCCCCCCCCCCCCCCGGCAAGAAAAAAGCCAAATACCCCTTAACCTCCACGCATCCACCCCCCCCTCAAATAAGAAAATACATGCGAGTTCATGGCTACTGTAGACAACGTTCTTGTTGCTCTGTGTTGCGTTGTTAATGAGTGACACACCGGAGTTGAGGATCTGTGGGGTTTATTCTCCCAAAAATATAATTTACAATTTAGGCATTTAGCAGACGCCTTATTCCAGAGCGACTTACAATGACCAATTACAGTGACATTCTGCCTGGAGTAGCTGAGGGCTACGTGCCTTACTCAAGGGCACACTAGTAGTGGTGTTCCAGGCGGGATTTGAACTCGCAACCTTCCAATCATCAGCCCACCTCACTATCCATTAGACCGCCAAAATAAAAATAAAAATAAACAAAAATAATAATAACAATAGTTTTAAAAAAGAATTATGAGATCCATTTGTGGCGGACAATATTTAATTGTGGCGGCCTGCTACAAATAAATCAATTTACGGGAAACAACATTGTGTGTGTGTGTGTGTGTGTGTGTGTGTGTGTGTGTGTGTGTGTGTGTGTGTGTGTGTGTGTGTGTGTGTGTGTGTGTGTGTGTGTGTGTGTGTGTGTGTGTGTGTGTGTGTGTGTGTGTGTGTGTGTGTGTGTGTGTGTGTGTGTGTGTGTGTGTGTGTGTGTGTGTGTGTGTGTGTGTGTGTGTGTGTGTGTGTGTGTGTGTGTGTGTTCTTCTGGTTTTCGAAGGGGCCATATTATGCTCATTGTAGGTTCATATTTGTATTGTGTGCCTTTACTGTGACATGTGTCCATGCTTTATTCTTCAAAAGTGCTTTATTTATTGAACGTTCTTTTCAGTATTTGTATAAATGATTTTCCTACAATGGCCCCAATAAGCAGCTTTACTATGAAGCCCTACGTTGTTTCAATGAACAATGGGAACGATGTCGGCAGGCGTAATGATTTAAGCACAGGTTTTACAGGGATCTATTAAAATGATGCTCTCTGCACATGTGTTGGTTTTTATGCCTGTATGTGTTTACACACTATTTTGCATGCATGTGACCACGCTTGACTGCATACCTGCAACTCCATTTGTATATATGTTTGTGTTTACAGATGTGAAGTTGACCTGTCCAGGGTACCCTTTGATCAGAGACAGCTGTTAACACACACACTGGACCAGGGCAAGGGGCGCTTAGTTTTCCTGCTCACACTGAACACATGCAGCGGCGTCTCCATCTCTGACCTTTGTGCTGCGCCTCTCGATGAACCCCACGAACAAGAGAACCAGCTGGACAACTACGTCAGTACCTGTGTCTGCATATCTGACACCTTGAATCTATTTTCTAAATATGAAAGTCATGTTTTAATACATTTATAAGGAGACTTCCTGAAAAACTATCCAAAGTTTAAGAAAATAGGGTCCCAAAAACTTCACAGAAAGTATTGTAACACATAAAACTAACTTCTAAAATTGGAGAGACTTTATGCCTAACACCAAAACGTTACAAACTAAAAATCACCTTAGGCTAACCAAATATCATCAAACTAATCTAACCTAACCGAAATGTTCTGAAACAGTACTTTTCGTTAGACTAAACATTGGTTAAAAATAGGTATTTTATAATAAACTCTAACAGCTGCATACATCTCTTTTTTTAAATAGACACAGGTGAAGACATTGTTATAGTTGTATTATCACTATCTTTCCAACACTGCTGGTTTAAGATGCTTTTTACTAGTCTTGTATTTATGTACTGGGAAATAAGTTGGGAAAAGGTTACACAGTCTGTCGTTGAGCATTTTTACGACATACAGGCATTGTGGAAGATATTGCATTCAGTCAGCCCCAGGAATCTGCAATTCAACATGTTTAGATGTAATAATCAGGTTCAAATCCGAGTCAGGTCGGGGTTATTTAAGTCTAAACTGTTCCAAGGATTCTTGCGGTACTTTCTGTGTTAAAAGGGCCAAGAGATGGCAGTATTTTCCAACAACAGACTGAAGCTTGCAAAATCACTGATTTTTTTTGTGATTGTCCCTAAAGTCATGAATGCCACAGCTTCCAAAAAACTTTTTAACGCCCTTACAACATTCATCATAATTCCTTGTCCATTTAGCACTGAAGTGGGTAATATCTGTATATACTGATACTGTGGTTTTATGGTTATTCTTATATGCAAAAACATAGTTATTAAATAGACATTTATAGTCAGAATACATTTTTTTGTACATGTAATATGTCTTTAAATTTGACAATCATTGTTATTATTATTATATAATTTGTTTTACTATACTAAACATTTTGGTTTTTGTTGCCAAGATACATTTTCCAAAATTCCTAACATTTTGAGATAAAGCAGAGCCTGACTCATGTATTGTGTGATCAATCCAAAGTTAAAGGACTGTGCACAAACTAGTGTTTTCTAGTTGTCATTCATCTCCATTTGTCCCCACAGAGTTTGAAAAGTTCCCTGAAAAACCTCCGTGATGTTGGTTTCCTTCAAATAAAAGTGATCAAGGCTGCAGATTTGATGGCTGCTGATTTAAACGGTACCACACACACACACACACACACACACACATACATACATACATACATACATACATACATACATACATACATACACACACACACACACACACACACACACACAGGATCCCATGTTTTGTATATCAACGGTTAATCTGCCTGTTACATTAATCCAATCAATTAACTGTTTGGTCAATAAAATGGTAAAACTGCAATCCCGGTTGACTCTTTCCAAAACCCAGATATATTCAGTTTAATTTGATATTAAATAACTTTTTTTTTAAACTGAACATATCCATATTTGAGAGGCATTTTTGCGTGAAGAGATACTTCAACTTTTAATCCATTATTAATAAAGTTGGTGATTGTTTTTTGTGACAATAGACGAATCGGTTGATCAACTTATCGTTGCTGCTGTAGTCACACATTTTGATTTGAGTTCTCTTTGTTTTCGCATTAAAGGGACAGAGGGAGCCCAGTTTAAAATGTGTTTCTTGTTGTTCTGCAGGCAAGAGTGATCCTTTCTGTGTGCTGGAGCTGGGGAACGACAGACTGCAGTCCCAAACAATCTACAAGAGCCTCTACCCAGAGTGGAATAAAGTCTTCACATTGTCAGTTGGACTCTCATTTTCCTGCCACATTTTCTTTGTAATACAATGCATGTAGGCTGTTTGACAACAGATTGAAAAATGGGGACGTAAAAAGTGTGCTTGTTTTTGTGGACCATCTGACCTAATTTTTCTGTCTCCGCAGCCCTGTCAAAGACATTCATGAGGTTCTGGTGGTGACTATCTTTGATGAGGATGGAGACAAGGCGCCAGACTTCCTGGGAAAAGTCGCTATACCCCTGCTCTCGGTACACACTATCTCCCCGAGAGTCCATCACCCGGACAATAGACTCATCTATTTACACCCTGTGTCTAAATGAAAGTGAAGAGGGCGATAGCACTCTCTCGCGTTGAAGACTCGCTAAAATGTAATCCAGCTTGACTGACAGTCAGGTGCAGCGACGAGTTCAGCACCTGATGCCCTTTTCTGTCCCCACAGGTCCGCAGGGGACAGCAGATCACCTACCCGCTGAAGAAGGAGGACTTAGGTGGGCTGTCGAAGGGCACCATCACTCTGGACGTGGACGTTATTTTTAACCCTGTGAGTAAAAGTTCAGCCTGCAGTGATGGCTGTGAAACATGGGCCTGATTCTGTCCGCTTGTCATCGCTTCATGTCTTTTTCTTTTCTTTTAATCAGGTCAGAGCGAGTATAAGGACCTTCCAACCAAGGGAGAGAAGATTCCTGGAGGACAATCCCAAGTTTTCCAAAAAGGTTTGAAACAGTTCTGAGGATTTACTCCATAATACAGAGGTTTGGAATAATAATTTTTGTAACATACATTTAGATTTTGAAGTTTTTACAGGTGACATTTAAGCATTAAAATGTCTAAAGACAACTACTGTAGTCCTCTTATCTCTTTTCAGAAAAGGTTCAATCCTTTAGATATCTGTAATTAGAATCACGGTAGCGCGTTTTCTTTGCTCACGTTATTGCTACGTATCCTCTTAGCGTTGTGGCGAGCATTAATTGTATCTACATTTATGATACAACTTTAGATTAAGGTGTTTTTTAACTATAAATGTTAACCTGAGTAAAGATTTAGATCATCGTACGTCTCGGTCTTAAGTTTTAAGCTAAATGAGCCAAGCAAATCTTAGCACTCTATACACCAGATGATGACTGCAATTGTGGTTAAGACAACAACTCCCATGACCCCATGCTACGGGGGTAGCATGGGGTCATGTTAGTACATTTATTATCTTTGGGTCGGGTTGGTAGGACAAAACAAAGGCATCTCAAGATGAAAGACATGAAGACATTTGAGAAAAGTTTAAATGTATCAAAAATGTTTTTGATGTCTTATCAACCAATCGATGAATCATTTATCAACAAAAAGACTGAGCAGATTAATCAATAATGGTCGCAGCCCTAAACACTCACCAAAGGTTACTAGCAGGCATCAGTAAAGAGGGCAAGGGTCAGAGGTCATTGCACTTTTGACAATATCCATGTGATGCTTGGATAATTGAAAGTTCAAAGAATAACAAAAAAAGGTGAAAGACAAGCTTTTAGAACGTTACCACGTTTATTTTCAAATGGCCCTGAACCTAAAAAATGTCAGTTGTTTCCCCTAAAAAGCTACGATGGCAACTTCGCTTCGCCTGAATTGAGCTTTAATTGACCCCAACTGTGACTGAGTTTGTGTCCAGTGTCCTACTACATTAGTTTGATATACAGTGTGCAAGACAGGGTGCCTGACTGTCTGTACTTCCCACAAAGACTCATTGTTGTCAGACAATACATAGTTCGCCAATGCCAAAATTGGCTTACGCACAGAGGACTCCGATGGTAATGTGCGGGGCTTCCTTCTGTTTTAATGGCAATAAATACAAGAGAAAGGGAATATCAATAAGATGGCTTTAACTAAAAATGTATCCTCTGCTCAGAGACTTTATTTATAGGGAAACCTTTAAATGTATTGCTTTTAATCTGTAAAGCACTTTGAATCGCCACATGCTGAAAAGTGCTATATAAATAAAATTGCCTTGCCTATTAAGCATATTTAGGCAACAGCCTATACACCAACAATGAAACACATGAGCACAGACTACAGTTTCAAAAGGCAGAATAAAATCTGAGCTGACAGAAAATTCTCCTTTTTAGTTCAATACATACAGCTAAGATCACACACTACGTATGAACATAATAGGTTAATCGAATAAAAATGAAAACCATAAAGAAAATACAGGCAGTAGGCATTAAGATTCACAGTTTAAGTATTAGATTTCTGCTCCTAAAACAAAATGTGATCTTACTACAGTTTATGGAAAAGTAAGTATTTTTATCAAATCAGCTTGCCTCAATAGTAGGCCAGCTCCTCACAACACAAATGTGGACCTCATTTTACCCAAAGAAAGATTTCTCTGATCTAGAGGCAATAATGATAAACTGGGAAATCAGCTATAGCTAGCTCAGTGTCTTGTGAAGTGTTTAAATGTGTTACCTAATATATCATTCTTAATTTTAAAATGTATTGTTCTATAGTAATTATGCAAGTAACCCTATAATGGAAGACGGTTACCTTTTTTGTATCCTTATTGCTAAATCCCGGTGCATGTAATCCCCAGCCCTAATGCCAGGCTACTGTCACTATCACACTAGCTGACTGGACGTTAGTATCAACACTAAATCAGACCTCTACTTTAGGAAACATGTCTTTTATCCATTTTGTAAACTGCTGTATTTACTTGTTTTGCATGTTCATGTCGTGTCTCTTTCAGGTTCTGGCCAGGAACGTGATGCGCGTTCAGATGCTGTTCAGGGCCATCATGTCGACTCTGCACTACATCAAAAGCTGCTTCCAATGGGAGAGCGTTCAGAGGAGCCTGATAGCCTTCCTGGTGACGTGCTTTAACTCTCTTATCAAACTATCTGCATTTCCTTCTGTTTTCCCTCCGAGCTGCGGAAAAAACACAACCGCAGCCCGGCTATCCCCTACTTGAACTCTCCCAGCGAGATTCTTAATCAATGCGGTGTTGGGCTCAGCATAAAATGGAAAGGCTCGGCCCCCTTCTCTGCGTCGGAGTGGACGCTCTCAGCGCCGTGCGTCTCATGGATGCAGAGATAAGCCTCAGCTGCAGAGAGTAGCGTCCCGGTGGAGTCGAGACAGTCTATTTTTGTTCTACTTCCCTGACAACTCATTAACCCTCCGTCCAATCTGCGCTCGGTTTGATTTAGTTCCCATTATGCAGACAGGAGTCCAATTAAAAGCCTCTTTTAGAGATAAGGCTTCTTCTCCTCCTCCCATTGTTCAATATAAGTGTTAAACAAGTGCAAAGACAGAAACACAGGCCCTTGCCTTTTAAACCCTAAAGTGGATAGGGTGCTGGTCTTTTTGACATTATTTCTCTCTCAAATCTAGTTCAATTGAAAAGCCATGAAGCAAGTTGTGCATTAACTATGCAGGAAATCAGGGTCATGTAAAGTTATTTTTGTTTTTGCCGCAGACTTCCTGTAGATGGCACTGAAGTTTAGTAAAGGCGATGGATAGTGTACGCCAGCCAAGAGTAGAGTTTGTCCAATTTGCTGTGAAAATGGGAGCTGCCGCACAGAGCTGTTATCTGAACAGTAGCTGGGGTTTGAGCCATGCTTTTTATTTTGTACTTAAGTTGAGGATCACTTGAAAAATGGGACCTTTTTGCTCACAGTGAAAATATTGTTAATACATAGTTATCTCAAATTAAACAGAATTCCCAATCCTCTTCTCTAAGTTCATTAATTAATAAAAGAGTTTATAATGATGTGTAATATTGTTGTTTTACCTGACAGATCACACACTCAAGCTCAAATCATACAAGCATGAACGAACACACACACACACACACACACACACACACACACACACACACACACACACACACACACACACACACACACACACACACACACACACACACACACACACACACACATCCTCCCACTGTTTGAAAGACAGTACCATCTGTACTTGTGTTTTCACACCACACCACCACCATTTCAAGCCTCAATGAGAATAAATAAATGCCCACTTAATACCGCCACATGAGAGAAAGGAATCAAAGCTTTACTCGGGATGACAGGATAGAACCACCTGCAACATTTGCCCATTGTCAGATATGTGTGAAGACAGTCAGTGTAGTTTACCAAGGTGTATTCGGTATACTTTAAAATGTGCAAGTTATCCTAGTGAGAAGCCTCCAACCTGGCAGTAAATATACAACTTTTATAGATCACATGCTGTTGTTTCCTAATTAGTTAATTTTATTAAGGGTGGTGTGACTTGCGGTTTGATGTGACATTTGAATATCCACCCAAACCCAGACAAAATAGTCCCCCATGGGCAACGTCATCATACACAATTTGTTAGGTTGAATTCCATATTTACATTGTTTACTATCCCTTCAGGATAAGGTAATAAACATCCATTAGCACAATAAAATAGGCGATAATCCTATTGGTACATTTTGCTGATCTAAGAGATGTGTCTTTACCAGCTCTTGTTTATATCCTAGTATGCACACACCTAACATAACGTGAGTAAATAAGCTTTGTTGTAAACATAACTACTGAGTATATAATTATTCAACTCTATTTTCAATATGAACCAGGTACAATGATGATGACAGTTTAAAGCAACAGGATCTAATGAAAACGTTTATATTAAACATGTGAATCAGCATATTTTAAAGTTGGTTTAACGCGATATATTCGATGTCCGGTCCTTACAAATATTGGAGCAAGAGCATTGATCAAATAAATACCCTTGCTTTTTTTGCTGCTAAAGCCTTCCTTTGCCTATGACCAGCAGCGTATATATTCTGGTTCACTGACTGTATGGCGCTTTTAGCATCCTCCTCGAGAATTATTCCTACTAATCATCAGGAGAATGAGAAGTTATATTGTCACTACTTTAAACAATAGTGTCAGTTATTTTTTGTTATGTTCTTGGATTACCGCCGTGCCATGCAAACCCTTCCCCGAGCATTAGCCTGGAAATCCTGCTACAATCTGAAAATGTGCTACCCTCCAGTCCGGTAGCTCTCCCGACTTTAGGGTAGCCCTTGATCTTTTTTTTCTTCTCTCCGATCTGGATCACATTTCCAGAGCCCCTTTTCGCTGTCGAAGACTGTGTAATGCCTCTCAAGCTGAAATGCGCTGCAATTATGACAATCTTTATGGGCTGGGTATACATTTCCACCAAAGCGTGACTTGGCTTTCCCCCTCACCTCCAGCTCTCCCATCATCACAAAGTCCTCTCTAATAAAACCAAACCCTTTTAGTCAGGAGTTGGTTTCATCTGTTGTCCCAGGCCCTGTTCTTGGCTTGTGATAACAGACAAGAGCATGCTTGGCTCATTGCACATTAAAGCTGATGGTGGGGGTGTTGGGGGGGCTTTGAAAATGCCATCTTTTATGTCAGTTGGTGCCTCAGAGGAGAGTGATGTCTTTACCACATGTTCACTTCTATTTTTATTAGCATATCACCAACCTGTAAACCCTTTCCCCACGCCTTGTGGCACGCTGCCATGCTGGCCGGCGCTGCCTCTCTCTGACGGGATTATTTCATCGTTTCCATTTAGCCCCGCAATCGAGGCATCACACTCTTTATCCCCTAATCCATTTTAACCTGATGTCCATCACGAGTGGCATTTTAAATTTTAATAACATATTCACACACGGACTCCCTGTGGCTCCAGTGGGCCGCGGGGTCGTCTTTAATGTACACAGGATGAGAGACGTGGATCAATTAGACTTAATGTCAATGTATATACGGGGGGTGAGGGGGGGTCGCAGTGGTCGCCCCGCACAGTGTATGCAGAACAACTGAACGTAGGAACAAGGCTTTGATATGGGTGGGGTAGCCTTCATCAGCTTGACCATTGCTAATTAAATCAATAGCAGATTGGATCAACCTTTAGCTAGCGGGGGATTCAGGAACTATGGAAAATGTCTTTGGAACTTAATGAAGAGTTTGTTTCATACTCCAGACCCCCTCTGGAGCGTGACCCCACTCATGTGTGACCTCTGCCTGCAGGTGTTTCTGGTGACGGTGTGGAACTGGGAGTTCTACATGCTGCCCCTCTTCCTGGTGCTGCTCATCGCCTGGAACTACATCCAGATCCGCTCCGGGCGGGTCGCTCAGGACGAGGTGGGCATCTGGTCCTGTTCACACTCCTCTTTATTTATTTCATGTAGAAAAAGTTAATGTAGAAAGGCAGCAATGAGGCTGTAGCAACTTCTTTAGTCTTCGTCTTTTCTTCTTCTCTTTCTTTTTCTATATCTTCTTCTCATTTGTCTTCTTCTTAGTCTTCTTCTTTGTATATGTCTTCTACATCTTAGTTTTGTTCTTCTTTGTTTTCTTTTTCTTCGTGACCTGCTGGTTCCTGTTCATATATATATATATATATATATATATATATATACAGTGGGTAAAAAAAGTATTTAGTCAGCCACCAATTGTGCAAGTTCTCCCACTTAAAAAGATGAGAGAGGCCTGTAATTTTCATCCTTGGTACACCTCAACAATGAGAGACAAAATGAGAAAAAAAAATCCAGAAAATCACTGTCTGGTCTTTAATGAATTAATTGGTAAATTCCTCGGTAAAATAAGTATTTGGTCACCTACAAACAAACAAGATTTCTGGCTCTCACAGACCTGTAACTTATTCTTTAAGAGCCTCCTCTGTCCTCCACTTGTTAACTGTATTAATGGAACCTGTTTGAACTTGTTATCAGTATAAAAGACACCTGTCCACAACCTCAAACAGTCACACTCCAAACACCACTATGGCCAAGACCAAAGAGCTGTCAAAGGACACCAGAAACAAAATTGTAGAGCTGCACCAGGATGGGAAGACTGAATCTGCAATAGGTAAGCAGCTTGGTGTGAAGAAATCAACTGTGGGAGCAATTATTAGAAAATGGAAGACATACAAGACCACTGATAATCTCCCTCGATCTGGGGCTCCACGCAAGATCTCACCCCGTGGGGTCAAAATGATCACAAGAACGGTGAGCAAAAATCCCAGAACCACACGGGGGGACCTAGTCAATGACCTGCAGAGAGCTGGGACCAAAGTAACAAAGGCTACCATCAGTAACACACTACGCCGCCAGGGACTCAAATCCTGCAGTGCCAGACGTGTACCCCTGCTTAAGCCAGTACATGTCCAGGCCCGTCTGAAGTTTGCTAGAGGGCATTTAGATGATCCAGAAGAGGATTGGGAGAATGTCATATGGTCAGATGAAACCAAAATAGAACTTTTTGGTAAAAACTCAACTAGATGTGTTTGGAGGAGAAAGAATGCTGAGTTGCATCCAAAGAACACCATACCTACAGTGTGAGAAAAAGTTTTTAGAGAGTACTTGTCCATGGACAAGTGAGTTTGGCAATTTACTTGTCCGAATAAATTTTTCACTTGTCCAGAATGGACACAAATTGGGGCCACTGGAATCTTCTTCTTCTCCATCGTATTTTACATTTTCCCACGGTTTTACGACACCGCTAACGTAAGTGAGCGGTGAGATTTTACTGCATCACACATAGGGTTGGGTATCGTTTGGATTTGAACGATTCCGGTTCTGCTTTTCGATTCCAGTCATTTTCGGTTCTCGATTCCGGTTCTTTGAGAGGGTAAAAATAAGTCCCATGAAAAACTGGGAGAAAAATATATTTATGAAAACATTAAGTCAAATCTGTATTCCTATTTACAAATCACTTCATACTGTTTAATCTATTACGGTTATTGAATACAATTATATAAAAATAATCTCTGCATTGTTTATTTAGTTTTAAGTGGTGCAGTTTGAGAATGTACAATTGGCCCAGTCTCCTCTGATGTTACACTGCAACCTGCCTGTGAGACAGAGTCCAACCACACATGTTCAACGCATAGGCCTTATAATAATAATAATAATAATAATACATTATATTTATAGCCTAAGGCCTAGCGCTTTTCTACAACTCAAAGACGCTCGCACGCTTACACATGTCCTGCAATACACATGCTGCAGCTGCCCAGCTGCTCACTGTTTGTAAAAGTAAATAAATAGTATTTTAATTTCAATAATGTACTTTCTATACCCTGCTTCATAAACAATACTGACATCCCTGTGCTCCTCCGAGTCTGGGGGTCCGGGGATGTGAGGAAAGCGCTAGGACACAGGGAGGCTGCTACACTTCATAAATGAAATGGCGGTCAATATTAACAACACAGGAGCTAAAACGCTTAATAACCTTCATTACGCGTTAAAGAAAGAACATAAGAAAGTTTGACAAAGATGAGGCTGTTAAACGGGCAGCAGATCCGCTGTGTGTAGAAAGAGAGAGAGACGTTGAGCCGCACCGTGCAGCGATCAGCTGATACGGAGCATAGAGAGAGAGAGAGCTACGGTCCGCGGGGCTCGGCCTCCTGTCCTCACAACTCTTATCAATCCCGGGACCGGACAATTGTTATTTCTTGTTCCTACTCGGAACCGAGTTTTGCTTCCCAACTCTGCCACTGTGCTACACTTCCCGCCCCGCCCCCGTCTAACTGTACAGAAAGCGGCGAGATGCATTTCCTTAGGAATCGACAAGCAGAACCGAAACTAACATTTCTAAACGAACAATGGTGGACACGTACAATTTGCGAATGAGTTCTGCCTTTTGTAAAATGAATTTATCAATAATTTTTCAATAAATCAGGGCGAAAAACGTCACTTGTCCGCCGGACAAGTCAATTGAAAGATCTACTTGTCCGATATTGTAAATAACACGTCCCGGACGGTGGGACGTGTACTTTTTCGCACACTGACCTACTGTGAAACATGGGGGTGGAAACATCATGCTTTGGGGCTGTTTTTCTGCAAAGGGACCAGGACGACTGATCCGTGTAAAGGAAAGAATGAATGGGGCCATGTATCGTGAGATTTTGAGTGACAACCTCCTTCCATCAGCAAGGGCATTGAAGATGAAACGTGGCTGGGTCTTTCAGCATGACAATGATCCCAAACACACCGCCCGGGCAATGAAGGAGTGGCTTCGTAAGAAGCATTTCAAGGTCCTGGAGTGGCCTAGCCAGTCTCCAGATCTCAACCACATAGAAAATCTTTGGAGGGAGTTGAAAGTCTGTGTTGCCCAGCGTCAGTGCCAAAACATCACTGCTGTAGAGGAGATCTGCATGGAGGAATGGGCCAAATACTTATTTTACAACATAATTTGCAAATAAATTATTTAAAAATCAGACAATGTGATTTTCTGGATTTTTTTTTTCTCATTTTGTCTCTCGTAGTTGAGGTATACCTAGGATGAAAATTACAGGCCTCTCTCATCTTTTTAAGTGGGAGAACTTGCACAATTGGTGGCTGACTAAATACTTTTTTGCCCCACTGTATGTATGTATGTGTGTGTATGTATGTATATATGTATATATATATATATATATATATATATATATATATATATATATATATATATATATATATATATATATATATTTTTTTTTTATAAAAAAAAAACAGAACGTGGTGAGTCCTGCGCAGCTTTGTAAGCCTTCTTCTGTTTCTGTCATGTTCTTCTTTGTCGTCTTCATAATCATCTATCTTCTATGTCTTTGTCTTCTCCTTTGTTTTCTTCCTCTTCTTCCTCTTCTTTTTCTATGTCTTCTTCCTATCATTTAACTGTTATTCTACGGACGAAAAGTTTATTATTCCGCCGGTATTTTGGCCCTCTTCTCCTCCCGCATTGAACATCGCAGAAACTCTGTTCAAACATCAAAACGTTCAGCTTGGTTGGGAATCGATGGCTATTACTTTTCTCGTTCATAACTTTCATAATTCCAGAGATACATCCCATAATACATCACATTTTTAACATTGAAGTCAATGGAGAAAATCTTCAGACTTCAACAAATCTTCATGCAATTCAACTGCTAACTGTTCATTCATACTTTCACTCAGACACCTCATTCCAACTTTAAAATGTTACACATCTTTCTGACATTATTCGTGTTAAACAACTTTTAAATCTGATTCTTACTTTTAGAGATATTAAACATTGTTCAGACCTTGTTTTAGAGGTTTTCTTCACATTTTAACATTAACTAGAGTGTGTGATGTCACAGCTAGAGTGGAGGACAGCTTGAAATTCGCATTCATATTTCTTTTTAAAACTGCCATAATTCCCAAACCCTACATTCTTGAGATAACGATAAAAAAATAAAATAAACGGTAACAAAGGACTATTTGTCTTAGCGGATGCATGTCAATTTAAATCAATACATACAACTATTTTTTAAATAAATAAAATCATTTTCTAAATCCACAAAAGCATTTCAATTATGGGAGTCATAACGTTCAGCCGTGAAGACATCTTCGGGATAGTTTTGAGATTTCTTCAAATGCCGTTGCCATGGCAACACAATGCTCGCCTTGAAACACGGTTTTCTCATAACTTCAGTGAAAATACTCCAAACAGCCCAGAACTTCACAGGTTTGGTAACGATGCAGCCATCAACGCATCTAAGCGTAGTATGGGGTGTCATCAAATGCCGTTGCCATGGCGATGGTCCACTCGCCATGAAACACGATGTGGTTGTAAGTCCCATCGACACGATCCAATCGTCCCCCAATCTTCACTTGTATATCACCGGTCCATGCCTCAACAGCTCTACGCCAAATCTGAGATCTCACCATATGCCGTTTCCATGGAAACGCATCCCTCGCCATAAAACATGATGTCGCTATAACTCCTATGAAAATGTTCAAAAAGTGCTCAAACTTCACATGTGTGCTAACAGTCCAGCCGTGAAGACATCTACGGGACCGTTTTGAGTTTTCTTCAAATGCCGTTGCCATGGCAACACAATGCTCACCTTGAAACACGGTTTTCTCATAACTTCAGTGAAACTGCTCCAAACGCCCCAAAACTTCACAGGTTTGGTAATGATGCAGCCATCAACGCATCTAAGCGTATTATGGGGTGTCATCATATGCCGTTGCCATGGCGACAGATCATTCGCCATCAAGTTAGTTCAGAAGTTTGCAGTTCAAATATTCTGCTGCTTTTCCAAGCCTTTTTACTTTCTTTTCTTCTCTCATCACACATTCAAGCCCCCAGTGTTCATGTATCATTTCAATCTCAAGTCTTCACTTTCTTCTTACACATTACATTTCAGCATAGCAGTTTAGAGTCAGCTTTTCAGCATAAAGCATTCCCACTAGCAATTTCTTCAGGAATTGCATTCTCTAGTTCATCTCGTTCTTCTTTGTCATCTGTGTCATCTTCTACTTTGTCTTTTCTTATTCTTCTATGTCTTTATCTTCCCCTCTACCCTCTTCGTTGTCTTTGTCTTTTTCTTCTGGACCTGTTGGCTCCTGTTCACATTTAATATCCTATGTATCTATAAGTTGTACAAAGACTCAGGTCGTTGTGAATCTGGAGCGGCTTCGTAGGACTTCTCCTTGTTTTTCTTCCTCTCCCTCTGCAGTGACCTACTGCTACCTGTTCACACTTCATTTATTGTTGAAAAACGATCACCTCAAACCCATTTTTCTCTCAAAATTAAAAAGCTGCTATGTTTCCATAGCAACCAGCTGCACCAAGCTACATAATAATAAAATAACACATAATACAGAGAAACCTCGCTGAATAGACTAATGCAACTTATCATTATAGCCTAAGCTAATTTGCAGTACACGGCTTTCTTCTTTTCCCAGTCCGCCTCTAGTTATTGTCCTGAATCCTTCCTCTTCTTCACTGTAATTGGTCTGTTGCCCTCTTCTCGTTGAGACTAAGTTTTTATGCCTCTGCTCTGTAAAAGGTCACAGCTCAGTGTTTTTCCCCCCACTGTGACCACTATCCGTTTTACAAAGAAAAAAAGACGTAACATCTTGTATGTGCTCAGTTTGTAGAAGCAGTACACACCATAGGTTATAGCAAATAACATACACACTGTGCAATTCAGACAACAATGTGCTTCATTTTACTGTTAAAGAGGCCCTCAAATGCTTTCTTGAGTTGTCCCTTTCCTGTAGTGTGATATATAGGTATTGGTGCAATGTTCTGTAAAGGCTTAAATCCCTGTGTTCCCTCAAGAGGGAGTATCTCTCATACACACTCCCCCCTGCCTGAAACACCTCCATTGGACTACTTTGATTACTTCCATAACATAGTGACATCATAATGGAACACACATGCTATTGGCTAGCTCTCCAACATATCAGATATCAGATCAGATCGGTTAAGGGGCAGGACATCTCCAAGCGGTTGACCAATCACAATAGAGCCGGTCAGTTTGAGCATTTCATTCATATACGAATAATCATATGACGGCAATAGGGGAACTTGAAGACATAAAAAAATATTCTTTACTGAGCCAGAAAAGGGATTTTTATTCAGAGAAATACCTCTAACTTTAGCTTTACGGATTTAATCCTTGAAATGTTGATAGTATCTAAGAAAATATTACATTTCAATACTTTAAAAGTATAAGTTTACAAAACAATATGCAAAAACGATATATTATATGATTTTAGAAGTCATCTTTTCTGTACGGAAATCTTAAAAAAAAAAAATCCAATACACATTCTAATGTCAGAGAATATTCAGATGTCTTTATCGTCAATTCTGGACTTCTCTATCGGAACGTCTTTTCCCCTTTTGTTAGATTACATAAAGATATTGATGTATCATGTTCTGGTATAGACGTGTGATTTATCTCACCTTCGGTTGCCGTGGTGCGTTGTGAACAAAGACCAACACGGCCTGCTGTCAGTCAGCTGTCCTGCAGAGTGTTTGTGAGGCTGACCCCAGGTCAGCCTGACCCCTGCAGTCTGTCACAGGACGACCCCACCAGCACACTGGAGTTAATGCAGAGTCCCAGCGTCAACATGAGACTAAGTCCATAATGTAGAAAAGATCCTCAGCTTTATAATACAGCTGCTGTTTCATTTTCAGGACAATATGGATGTGGGGGATGATGAAGAGGATGATGAGAAGGTATGTACCTGTGTTTCTTTTGTTTGCAGTTCTTTAAATTTAAGCATCTGTATTTTCTGATGAAAAGAACGGAAGTTTATTTTTGACAGATTCCTATGATCTATGATTTTGGGCTCTTCATTCAGTACTAAATCTTCAGATGCATTTTGATTCTTGACAACCACAAGATTTTAAAAAGACGTTTCGGGCTTAATGAAGACCTCACTGACCCGTTTCCAAATGTCACGACACATTCATATGCTAATAGAGAGGTGGGCGGGGGGGAGGTTCTGCTGCATTTGGGAAAGTCCCTGAGCTTAACATGCCATATAATACCAACAATATGGAACTAATGACAGCACTTAGACATGCTTTTTCAAAGCTCATTGGAAATCTGGTGTTCAAAGTATAACAATGCTTTTTAGTCAATGAAATATTCCTTTAGTTTATTTTAGACGTTTTGAATGGTCTGGCGTAAAGTGGTTCTCAAACTGTCTTCAGTGGGAACATGACCCTGAACTGGTTGAAGTAGTTCAGCGCAGTGAGGGGGCTGATTGATATTTGACTATTCGTCTTACAGAGACTGATGGTCACCATGAATATCCCAGGTTTGATCCCCTCCGCAGCTCCTTTCCCAGGCCCGTCCCCAGCCTCTGGGTGGCATGGAGCCAGCGACCCCTCCGTGTCTCTGAGCAGATGCGAACGGACATCACAGAGATTACATAGTGATAAAGACCATGGCTTTGGCCAGTAAACAGTCCCCCGATAACCAGCGCCCGCAGACCCCAGGCTCCCCTCTCTTCATCCTCTAACCCTCCTTCAGTCTCCCCATGTTTGATGTGGACATGTAGCTGTGTCTCTACAGATCTGTGCACTGAGAGCCAGACTTCAGGCACAGTCTCCTCCTGTTTACTCTATAGCCATCCTCCCTCCTGGGATCTGGACGAGCCTGAGAACGGTGCCTCTTCTCTTTCAAAATGTGTAGTCCAGTCCCACTCTGAAGAGCATTCAATTCACAGCCAGTGAAGCTGAGAATCTGCCTTTACATTCTGCAGACTGTTCGGTGTCTTTCTCTGAGACAAATATACTTAAAGTACCAAAAGTAATAACACTTAATATGCCAATTTTATAATCAAATATACGATATGTTGCTATGATAGTTATTGATGTATTAATGACGTGTTAATCAAGATGTAACTGTGGAACTCAATCTAATGAGTTTGTATACAGCAGGGTATCTTGTGAATCTAATCCAGGTGTAACTAAAGTCCTATTTAAGTTTTCATCATGTTTTTATTATTATTCCATATCTGTAAAGTAATTAACGAAATGAAGGTAGTGCATTAATGTAATTGGGTAGAAGTACAAAGTAGCATTTTAAATTTAAAAAAATCCCAAGTTAAGTACAAGGAGCGCAAAATTGTACTTGTATCTATACTTCAAATGTTTTACTTATATTTAATTAATGTTTTCATATATTAATGTTCCTAAAATACGTATGTGATACCACATCTTGTATACAAGGGCAGTGTAAATGGTTAATCAATATATACCCCGATAAAACAACTAAAACAGCAAATAAGAGCAGCAAACACACCCTTCCCATTATACACCGTTTATAAACTTCTGATCCTTTTTGGTTTAACTGTAGGAGTCGGAGAGAAAAGGGCTGATGGATAAAATCCACATGATCCAAGACACCATCATCACTCTTCAAACCCTGCTGGATGGGATCGCTAACTTTGGGGAGAGGATTAAAAAGTAAGAATTTACCAAACCACCATGAATCACAGCTCATTATCTGTATTTGCTTTCAGCTCAAATGTCTTGAATCACAATATGAAATGGATTAAAAGCTTCTCCTGTATAAAGTCTGCATTAGAGGGGCCACAGCCACGTGTTTTTATTACAACAAGTACTGTATTTTACAGACAAAGATGAAATTAAGTTGGAATACTTACTGATGATTTATCTTTTTAGCACTTTCAACTGGTCGGTGCCATTCCTGTCCGGCCTGGCTATCCTCATTTTTGTCACTGCAACAATCCTCACATACTACGTCCCTGTTCGATACGTGGTTCTAATATGGGGTGAGTATCAAACACAGTTTATTAAGTTGTATGTTGATCTGTCTGTTGGCCTTTATTTAAACAAAGTAAAATATGTCCTTTATCATGTTTTGATTGTCTATAAGATGTATAGCATCCCAGGAATATTTGCTGCTTATATTTTCTTGCTGTTGAGTCCCTTCCCCATTATCTCCTTAATATTAGCTGCTTATAATGTACTGAATGAGTTAAGGCAGATCTTAATGGTGTTAAAAGTATTACAGCCTAAGAAGTGAAAGTAAAAGAAGAATAAAGGCTGCAGCAGTAATATTTCTCGGACGGCGTGATCCTCATCTGCAGGTATTTGTTTGTGTGGAAACAAAGAGCGCAGCCACAAGAGACTAGCGTTAATGATACGTTGGGTGTGAATTTCTGTTTTAGGCATCAATAAATTCACCAAGAAATTACGGAACCCGTACAGCATCGACAACAATGAAGTGGTTGATTTCCTGTCGAGGGTGCCTTCAGATGTGCAGAAGGTAAGCCGGTCAGGAAGCCCAAAATCCCCGAGCCCCGCTGCGCTGTGCCTCGCGCTAAAACAACTCCCAGGCATTCTTCCCCCTTGTCTGTATAATTAGCTTCATCTGTATAATTATGTAGCCCGTATAATTTCTGTTGTGTTTTTGGTCGTGATACATCCCTGGTGGAGGTCTGCTGCTTTAGCTGCTTTGCAGGGCAAGCTGTTCCCAGGCTGCCTCCTGTATGAACTCCCCCCCCCCCCCCCCCCCCCCCCCCCCCCACCCCCCACCCCCCCAGCAGGAGCAGAATATAGATATCTCCTCCAACTCGCATACACCCACGGCTAAACATTCTACAGTCTAAACGTTCTGAGTTCAAAATGTTTTTTGTATAGAAGTATTATCAGTATGAAGATTGACTTTCCTTCTGACTCTTATATTAGAGATATTATATTATTTTATTTATTTCTAACAAATACATGTAAGAGCATTTTTATGTTGTTTGTTAACACTGATCCAATTTAAGTTAAATACTATTGACTAGTACTACAATACTGCATCATATCAGCATAGCATTCATTTGTGTGTTAATAGTAACTGTAGGTTCAAAATAAATGTATAATTAATCATATTTGAAATATAAAACAGTAGAAGTATAAAGTAGCATCAAATGGCATACAAAGCATGACAAAAAGCTGCTTGAGTAAATCACTCAATAAAATGTTCTTGTGACATTCCAACACTGGTAATCTAAATAAAATAAAAAATCACTTTTACGCTTGATTTCATTTTTCAACAGCAGTGCCAACAATAAAACCATTATGGACACACTAGTCGTGGTATGTTGAAAATTTGTCTAAGGCCAATTTAAAGTATGAGACATTTACAAAAGATCTGTTGGCATTCTCCCTTCTTGTATCCTCTTTCCTTTCTTTATTTTCTCTTTTTACCCGCTGTTGTCTCTCCTCCTCATCCTCTCTGTGTCTATCCTTTTCCCTTTAAGTCGTTTGACCCCATTTGCCTCCTCCCTGTCCTTCTTGAATGCCCTTGGGCCTCTGGGTTTCATGACGGAGACTCTCTAGCTTCTCGGCCAGCCACTGTTATTTCTGTCGATGCATGACTTTGGTCGTCCTGCTCAGTAGTGGTAGTTCTCCCTTGTAACGTGGTGCAGGAATTAGTTAGCATTTTACCCCTTTCTATTCCCTTGTTTTGAAATCAACAGTTATTTTTTTGCGTATTAGATGCCTGAAGTAACATCTGTGGTTACCTTAAGAGATGTTCAGGTTTTGTTCTAACATTGTGATGTAGTTTGTTTATAGCCTAACATTAGCTGCCTTTAGCTTAGCAGTGGTAGTTTGTTTATAGCCTAACATTAGCTGCCTTTAGCTTAGCAGTGGTAGTCTGTTTATAGCCTAACATTAGCTGCCTTTAGCTTAGCAGTGGTAGTTTGTTTATAGCCTAACATTAGCTGCCTTTAGCTTAGCAGTGGTAGTCTGTTTATAGCCTAACATTAGCTGCCTTTAGCTTAGCAGTGGTAGTTTGTTTATAGCCTAACATTAGCTGCCTTTAGCTTAGCAGTGGAAGTCTGTTTAAAGCCTGACATTAGCTTTTTGGTTCTGCTGATTGCATATATGCTTTAAAAAAAATCATAAAGTGGTGTTACTTTTTGATGTGAAGACGATCCTTCGTAAAAAAACGAGTTAGTATCATAAACGTGTGTTTCTCAGATCCTTTTTCTCCAATAGGCTATTCCAAAATCCAATGGAAAAATACCATTAGACTTTTTTATGAATTGCGCCCTTGAGATGCTAACTTCTGAATCGGCCTACAAAAATACGTCATAAGTCTGCAAAACTCTATTGAAAATGTTATCTGTTTTGCAATGAATAAAAGCTCTACAAAATGGAGAGAAATAAAGGATTATTGTTATAAAAAATAAGAACAACACTTAAGTTGCCCTGGTTTTACAGTGACTCATGTTCGTATTCCCTGCAGGTTCAGTACAGTGAGAGGAGAGGCAGCAGGAAGAAGAAACTCTTGTAGTTCCTCCTCAAAAACTGTTCCCAGACGACCTGCATGTCTCTGGGTGTGTGGTAGGTTTGAATCTAAATCAGATGTGGTGATACACGGCGCACCAAACAGACCCTTCAACCAAAGAACTCCTTTTGAGGACCCCGCAGCAGTGACGGAGGAGACATTTGTTATTTAATTTCCAAAGATTGTATGTACAGTTTTTTTCTTTTAGATAATCAGAAGCTGCTTTATTTTATATATTGCATGGCCCCAGGTTATGTTTTCCTAAAACCAGCAGAAATATCAGTTTGTATTATATAGAATGTATGTGCTGGGTGTGTAACATTTGTTCGATATTTTTATGTTATTTACACTGAAAATGTGCTGACTTCCAAAATGGAATAATCATCTAATGGTGAACAAAGTTGCTGTTGCTGAAATGAAAGTACATTTAATTATGGGTTACTTTTTATGGGTTACGAGTCATCATAAGAAATGTTCTTGGAAAATGGTTATATTTTAAAGTGCATGGTATTTGTGGTTTAAAAGAATATGATGAATTTCCGGTTTGAATGATTAAGGCTTTCTTATGTTCATATTATGCTGGCCCTGAAAGTCAATAACAAATTTCACAAAACACAACCACAATTCAGAAAACCCAACAACATTAACAGAAACAGGAAAAGGGAGGTAGTCTTTGAAATGGATTCCTTTGCTGATTTAGATGCGTTTGTCAGTCTAAGCAAAGGATGATACTTCGTATTTAGGGCAAAGACTGGCCCACATATCCCATAATGCCCAGTGGTGGCTAATTGCTTACGTTTGCTGAGGAGTTGACGCTTTTTTTTTTAATGTTACTTTTTGAGGAATCCATGTCCAATACGTACCTACATGTTTCGGTTATAGCAAATGTTGTCGTTTTTCTCCATTGCTGCGGTGTTTTTTGAAATCTCGTGTTTTCAAAAAATGTTGTCTTTGAAAATGTTGTGTTTCGACCATCAGGGCCACCGTACCATACAGCAACATTGATTAGTAGCAAATATTCTGCATCATATCCTTTTTGTTTCTTTCATTTACCTTCTTTGAAAATGGATAAATGGCTATTGTGTAAAACATTGACTGACTGATTTTACTTTAACGTGACATTATGAACTTATTTTTACATGCAAAGATGATTCCTTACATTTAGTGTTTCATTCAATCTACATAAAGGATGATTGTACTCTGTTGTATTTTACTCTTTGCTTCTGAGTGGGTTGGGGCCAGATCTGTACACACGCAACTTTATTTATTAACGACAATCACAAATGAATACTTTTGTTTCTCATTTTGGACAGCAATAAATGCAAAGTTTGGGTATATTCCTGCCTCTGTGTCTCTGCTCTCTCTTTGAATTCTCCTGCACGCTGTTTTGATCCTCTCCATGCTCCCGTGCTGCAGGATTGTGGGCATCTAACAACACCGTTTCAAAGCCCCCCTCTCTTCATTAGGCTTTCATGAAGCGAGGCGAGGCTGTGCGAGACCTCACCGGCACCCGGGCTCCCCGCTGTGTTGATGGCCCTTGGGCGTCGCCACAAGCGGGAGGACCTCAGCGACCTCATCTCAGCTGCTGCGACGAGACGCCTGCAGCCAGCCTCCTATCAAGCACAGCAGCCAGACAAAGCTCCGGTACCGGGCTACACACCGTTCAGGAGCAGGAGGAGGGTTTTAAAAAGCAGCCACAAGCAACAACAGCCGCACCAATTTAGGGATTGGAGAATTGGAATAGTTAAGATGTTTGCGTTCAGAGTAATACCCTGGGATTTATGGCTTTTAAGTCGGAGCGCGTGGGCTCCCATTCAGCAGCCTCCTAAATGAGTAAAACAAGTGGAAAACTGATCACGTGAAATACAATAGGAATCCCATAATGTTTGTGCTGTATTATTATAGTGCACATGAAAGTATTTCATAATGGACCTGATACACATCTTACACAGATCTAAAACAATTTGATGATTTCTCCAATTGTTCCCAGGACAGAGGGTGGGGAATGTGGCAGACGCTGACCTGTATAGCTCTTCATCTAGTTAATGTTGACTTAAGTATTCAATATTAATAACTCGCTGTCAAGGACACTGCAAGGACATCTCAACTTGACACTTATAGGCCCAGCATGAATATGTATAGGCAGTGAGACGCTTCAAAATTACCAAGTGAAATCACGGTTCACACGTGGGGACTAATGTGATGTGGCACATGCATTCTGATGAGCCACAAAAACAGTGGCTGATAGGTCTCAAAAGACTTGTTATAACTCAATGTCGGACCTGAGAACGTGTGTGTGTGTGTGTGTGTGTGTGTGTGTGTGTGTGTGTGTGTGTGTGTGTGTGTGTGTGTGAGAGACACCTAACCCTATTATCAGTTGTCGCCAAAAACATAGATTTGAGGGTGTATGTCCCTAATTTACTGCTTAGTTTGAAGGCCACTTTCATATAGGTAAGATGTGTCGCCAGACATTTTCTTATTTGAGGTTATATTTGCAAGTAACTTTGTGAGAAATCACTGTGTTCTCTCGCACAAAATCGTTTTGAATCTCCACTGACAATCAGATCTGTCGGCTGTTGGTAGCCTCAGGCTCTTCGGGATCAAGGGCTTTGATGTTGGCCTGCTCCGGGACACCACAGTCGCCCCACAGCCTCTGGGCAGCAACCCAGCAAGTATACACACTTCGCCCGTGATTTACCTGGACCTAGACTCCCTGAAGGATTGTTCACACTATGGAGAGTGGTGGGGGGTCCACATGGTCAAAATCAAGCTCATTATTAATATTAAACATTGTTGAACAATGGATAAAACTACAATTAGAGTAAAAAAAAGAAAATAAAGTAATAGCCTATGGAGAAATGTTTTGGAAATTGTTGATAAAAGACAAGTTAAAACTGGTTAAAACGCATCACAGTTAATGGTTAATGCTGCACATTTAACCCAGCTGTATTTCTAGCTGTCGATAAATATGAATTTGTTCCTGGATTGCAATGGCTTCTGACGTAGTTGTCAGACCCCACAGCTCTATCAGATGAACTCAGGTAGGGGCAACTTCTTGTTCGAAAACACCTGTCATGTTACAAATGTGCTCATCTCAATATAACAACTGGATGTTATTGAACCATTAATAATAAAATGTGATCACTTTACAATAGTTATTTCATTTCATTTAACACTCCATATTTAGTTTTTTGAGTTTCCAGTTGTAGGGTATTATTTTTGCAAAAGCTGGACCTTTCTTTAACATCATCAATTAGGCCTAGTTTAGCTAACATCAACCATGTGTCTATGGCTTAATGTTTCAACCAACTCCATTATTGTATCCTTCGATTTCAGTCAAATGGTAAATGGACTGTACTTTATATAGCGCTTTATCCTGTCTTTAAGACCCCTCAAAGCGCTTTACATACTACATGTCATTCACCCATTCATACAGGGCAGTGTATCTTACTCTAGGACCTAACATTGACGCATTCACACACCGTTGGCCATGCCATCTAGAGCAACTCAGGGTTAAGTATCTTGCCCAAGGATACATCAAGATGTTGACTGCAGTCAATTAGACATTACTTTTAGTTAGTTTCTATTTGGATACTTTAAACTTACTTTCAACAATACATTGCTTTGAACTAACTTGTCAACACTTGTATTCATCTATTTTTGGCAGAGGTGGGGACTCGAGTCACATTGACTCGAGTCAGACTCAAGTCGCATATTTTTGGACTTGAGACTTGCTTGACTAACATTGATAAAAGACTTGACTTGACTTTGACTTGGTATTCATGACTTGAGACTTGACTTAAGCTTGAGACAGATGACTTGAAAGGACTTGACTTTTTAAAATTAAATATTTGCGTTTGTTTTTGTGTTGAGATATTACATTTAGTTTTTTCGAAACGTGATTGGGTGATTAATAGTGCCGTGCACGCAAACCTGGCAACCCACTAGAAGGCAGGAGTGTCAGTTAACATGGCAGCAGCTAGCGTTACTCCAAAAATAGTCAAGTTTGGATTCAAGGATTATGTTGTTGATGACGCTAATAAGATGAGAACAGCGGTCTGCAGCATAAAGATTAGTGACACGACCACCACAACATCCAACTTAATTCGTCACTACAAAAAACCACATGCGTGCGTGCATGTGTTGTGTTAGCTAGAAAGCTAACGTTAAGTTTAAGCTACGTTAGACTTGGTTTCAAATCGATTAAGCATTGCAAAGAGAAGACAAAACGGTAAATGAACACTAGAACCGCCAAGGGATTCATTTTTGACTAACCCCAATACTGATGGGGTGTCGAGAGAGAGAGAGGAAAAGAGATGCCTCGTTTATTTCCCCTGTGTTATTATCAGAAGTTACTGTGAACTTTTGAATAATGTAGTTCATCTACTTTTAGTAGTTTGTTTAAATGTTTTAATTATGTTGTTTTTGTTTGTAGAAGTGCATCATTCCTTGAATTATTGTAAAATGAATCTGAACTTTTTGATCTGTTATGATGATAAATTGAAGCAATTTCTAAATGAACCCAATTAAGTGAGTTTTAAATCGTCCTACTTAGTTTATAAGGAAATTATGAAGAGGAACAATTTAAATGATTTGAAAATGATATCTATGTAGTTGCTGACGCTGTTGGCGGTTCTAGTGTTAACAGAAATTTAAATTAAATATGTGTAATGGCAAATGCCATATGATTTTCTTACCTGGAAGTCTGCCTTTTTGAACAGACTTTTTGAGTCCTAGCTATATTGTCTGCAGTTCTAGGGTTAATATGAATCTAATATGATTGTCATCGGTCTAAATTAGATTTCAAATGATTAACTGTGTATGTAATGAAGATCATAGGGTGGGTTGAATCAATTTTCATAACCACTGTCTTTTAACTGATTTTAAATGCGGAAACTGAGCTTATTCATCAGAACTTCGTATGACTTGACTTGACTTGACTTGCTTGACCTGAGCAATGACTTGACTTGACTCTCATCACGGTGACTTGGGACTTGCTTGATACTTGTAGGTCAAGACTTGAGACTTGCTTATGACTTGGACATGTAGGACTTACTCCCACCTCTGCTACTGTCCTACTAGGGCATTGCGTTCCAAGAATACAGGGTTGTTGGTTGTTCCTAGTCACTAAAAGTACAATGGGAGCCAGAGCCTTTTCTTATCAAGCTCCACATTTGTGGAATCAGATTCAAGTTTGTGTTCGGGCGGCAGACACCCTATCCGTTTTTAAGAGTGGTCTTAAGACCTTCCTTTTTGATAAAGCTTATAGTTAGGGCTGATTAGATTCAGCCCCTAGTTTTGCTGATATAGGCTTAGTTTGTCGGGGGACACCTTACTTCTTCCTTCTCTCTGTCAATACCTGTGTACTCTCATATTCCGATTAACCCAGCTTCCCCAAAAAAAATTCTTTTTGGTGTCTATATATGCCGGGATCCGGAGTCATGGATGATCCTGTTGCTGTGGTCCGGAGTCCTGGATCGCGAGCCCTGGATCTTGAGTCGTGGCTGTGCCTATCGCTGTGGTCCTGGATCATAAGTCCTGGATGGATATCCTCGTGGATTCATCTTCCTATTATACACACACATGCATTTCCAAACATTTGGTCTATGTTGTAAATGTATTATCTCTTTGATTTACACACTGCATCTATTGCACATCTGTCCGTCCTGGGAGAGGGATCACTCCTCTGTTGCTCTCCCTGAGGTTTCTCCCATTTTCCCCTTTAAACTGTGGGTTTTCTCCGGAAGTTTTTCCTTGTGCGATGTGAGGGTCTAAGGACAGAGGGTGTTGTATTGTCATACTGATATTCTGTACAAACTGTGAAGTCCACTGAGACAAATGTAACATTTGTGATATTGGGCTATATAAATAAACATTGATTGATTGATTGATTGATTGATTGATTGATTGATCACACCGGTGTGACAGTACTCTTCAAAGGGTTCACGAAATATGACTACTACTCTTACTGTTTAACATTTTGGGTTACTTCATGTTAAGGCTAATAAAAATGACAAGGCTGCTGGCTTCCGGTTTGAGCATGTAGAAGGAGGACGCAGTTGCTATCAGCTCCGCATTTTTCATAATATTTTACTAAGATAACGCCGAATTTTATTTAAACTTTGGTACAGACTACATTGATAGAGTTAAACGGAACAATATTGCACACCGTTACGATGAGCAAGGGTGGACGGATCGGTAAAACCCAGCAGCGAATGACTGATTCATTCCCGGGACTCGAGGACAAGCAGAAAATGTCGTCGACGGGGCCTACACAGTTAACGGCTGAGATGCTAGTCATTGAGCTCCAGAAATTGAGCGAAAGTCTTAAGGAAGATTTCAACGCTGCCTTGTCGGAAGCCATGGCCCCGATACTCCCAACACTTGAAGCTATAACCAACACTGTGGCGACTCACACCGCCACCATATCACAGATCGAGAGCACACTGTCTTCCAACTCAGATGACATCGTTAGCCTGCAGCAAGACGTGGCGACCTTGAAGAACCAGCTAGCCTCCGTGTCGGATGATAACTCAGCGCTACACGCTACAGTGGAGGACTTGATATCGCGCTCCAAGCGTCAGAACCTCAGAGTCGTGGGTATTCCTGAAGATATGGAAGGCGCAAACGCTAGGGAGTTTATGTCTCAGTTATTCAAGGAGGTGGCTGGAGATGTCTTACCTGACTCCGGCCCGGAGCTCGATCGCGCACATCGCAGCCTGAGACCCAGACCCAGCCAGGGCTCTCGGCCCATAATTGTCCGTTTCCATCGCTACGTTGAGAAGGAGCAGGTTTTGAAATGGGCCAAGGAACACCGGGAGATGTCCTACCGAGGGCACAGGATCAAATTCTACGAGGATTTCAGCGCCACTGTTGCTAAGAAGAGAGCCGCTTTCAATAATGTGAAGTCCCGGCTTTACAAAAAAGGAGTGCGTTTCGGCATGATTTACCCCGCCCGGCTGAGAGTCACCTTCAACGGTGTGGTCCACTTGTTTGACACTCCCGAGCTGGCTGATCGCTTCTATCAAGAACGCATTCATAAGACTTAAGCTGCCGTGTTTCCATTTCGCTACGGGTTGATTTTACTTTTTTTGATAACTCCGTTGTTGCCTACGGGTGTGTTTTTGCTGGGCTAGGCTAATTCCGTTTAGCCTGCTCACCAAGCCCGTGTTTTTCTGTTTGGACTCATCATTTTTTCCGGGTGAGTGCAGCACTGTCCTCTGCTGGTGTTTAGTCACCTGCCAGCATTTGTTCTGTTGGTCTGTAGATCGTTGCCAATTTGTCTGTTCTAAAAACAGAATCGTTCTAGTGGTGTTTAATTTAATTTGATATTGTAGGAGGGGATACCACTGCGTGGTCAACTGGTTGTTTAGCAAAGGTTTATCCTGCTACTCACTTTGCTAACCGCAATGTTGAGCTTAAGGTTTTCTTTGTTTTCATTTGTCCTCAAAGATATGTGTTTTTTCTTTTTTAGTAGAGGGTTATTTTGGGAAAAGGTTGGGTGTTTGCCTAGGGGAGGGTCTTTGTTTTTAATATCTAATGTTACTGGTGTGTATGATGCTTGTCCACTACGCTTGTTATGTTACATATGGTTGATGATTTTAATTAATGACTAACCAGAATACAGGTCAGAGAGGGTCTGTAGGCTCTGTTAGATTTATTAGCTGGAATGTCAGGGGACTGGGAGGACCAATTAAGAGGTCGAGAGTGTTTTCACACCTAAAAAGTCTCAATACTGATATTGCTTTTCTCCAGGAAACGCACCTCTGTGTGAATGACCATGCTAGGCTTCGTAAGCCTTGGGTGGGGCAGGTTTTTCATTCAAATTTCAATTCTAAAGCCAGGGGCACAGCCATCATAATACACAAAAGTGTTCAGTTTTCAGCTGAACAAACTATTTCAGATCCCGGAGGGCGTTATATTATAGTCAAAGGTGTGCTATATCAGACCCCAGTGATTTTGGTTAATGTATATGCCCCAAATTTTGATAATCCAAATTTTATGACCTCAATTTTCTCCTCTTTACCAAATATGGACACACACCGCCTCATCTTCGGGGGTGATTTGAACCTTGTAGTTGATCCACAGTTAGACAGGTCATGTCCCAAAAGATTTACCCCTTCTTGTATGGCTCGAGCACTATCCACATTTATGAACCAGGTGGGTTGTATTGACCCATGGCGGTTTCTCCACCCGACTAAAAGGGATTTTTCATACTTCTCTCTAGTTCACCGTGTTTACTCACGCATTGATTATTTTTTTGTAGATAAAGCCCTTCTGTCTTCTGTTGGACTGACTGAATACTCTGCTATTGTCATCTCTGATCATGCTCCTCTTGTTCTAGAGCTATCTCTCTCCCCTAGTCCAAGGTGTGGGCCCTGGAGATTTAATACAGGCCTGTTAGCTACCAAAACATTTTGTGAGCATATTTCAAAGCAAATAGACTTTTTTATTGATAATAATAAATCTGAATCCACCTCCCCCTCCCTTCTTTGGGAAACTTTTAAAGCAGTGATGCGAGGAGAGATTATTTCGTATAATGCTCACTCTAGAAAACAAAAGACAAAAGAACAGCAGGATTTGGTTGACGCTATTAGTAAATTAGACAGACAGTACTCGAGTTCTCCCACTCCTGAATTGTATGCTGAGAGGCGTAAGCTTCAATCCAAATTTGATTTGCTTTCCACTGGCAGGGCTGAGTATCTTCTTAGACGGACAAGGGGTACGTATTATGAATACGGTGATAAGGCTAGTCGCCTCTTAGCATCGCAGCTTAAACACCAGTCAGTTTCTCAGTTTATTACTCAGGTCTATGATTCCTCACATTCCCTCACTACGAATCCTACTGAAATAAACGATGCCTTTACCACATTTTACTCCAAGCTGTACACATCTGAACCCCCTATAGACAATACAAATATAGAGCATTTTTTTGACACTCTGGATATCTCTAATATTGATACTCTCACGCGTGATAGCTTGGACGACCCTCTGTCTCTAGAGGAGATAACTGGCAGTCTTAGGAAGATGCAAAATAACAAGGCCCCAGGCCCGGATGGTTTTCCTGTAGATTTTTATAAAAAGTTCTCGGCCCAGTTAGCTCCCCTTTTATTAGATATGTTTAATGATTACCTGAAAAATGGTACTCTACCCCCAACACTAAGACAAGCCTCAATCTCCCTTATTCTCAAAAAAGGCAAAAAAGCAGAAGATTGTAGTAGCTGGAGACCTATAAGTCTCTTGAACGCGGATGTCAAACTTCTTGCTAAGGTGCTGGCGAACCGCCTGGACCCGTGTTTACCAGGTATTGTCTCTGAAGACCAGACTGGCTTTATCAGGGGTCGTCAATTATCTTCTAACATCAGACGGTTACTTAATATTGTGCTTTCCCCTGCAGTCTCACCAGATGCTGAGATGATTGTCTCATTAGACGCAGAGAAGGCTTTTGATCGGGTGGAGTGGGACTATTTATTCTTTACACTTCATAAATTTGGTTTTGGATCTCGGTTTGTGTCATGGATTAGGCTTTTGTATACTAACCCTACTGCTAGCGTAAAAACAAATTCTCAACTGTCTAAATTCTTCCCCTTGACGAGGGGCACCCGGCAGGGCTGTCCAATTTCCCCCTTATTATTTGCCTTGGCAATAGAGCCCCTTGCCATTGCTCTGAGGTCATCTCCACTTTTCACAGGCATGCGCAGGGCTGGGTTGGATCACCGGGTCTCGCTATATGCTGATGACCTTTTACTCTATATCTCAGATCCAGTCAACTGTATTGGTGACATTCTGCAACTCCTAAATAGTTTTGGGTCATTTTCAGGCTATAAGGTAAATTTTGACAAGAGTGAGTGTTTCCCTGTAAATGAAGTAGCTACTCGCATCCCAGCTCATGCCCTACCTTTCCACCTGGCTCCTACGAGTTTCCGGTATTTGGGTGTAACTATAACTCGCAGTCTTGCTTCCCTTCATGAAACAAACTTCTCTAAGCTAGTCACAGATATAAAGGTGGATTTACAACGATGGGGTACCCTCCCTCTTTCTTTGTTTGGTAGGATTCAATCTATTAAGATGAACATTTTACCAAGATTTCTTTTTCTTTTCCAATGTCTGCCAATTTTTTTACCAAAACAGTTTTTCAATAAGCTAGATGGGATGATCTCTGTTTTTATCTGGGCTGGTAGGACTCCAAGGGCACGCAGGACTACTCTTCAGAGACGTAACAAAGATGGTGGCTTATCTCTACCGAACCTCCTATTTTATTATTGGGCAGCCAACATCCAGAAATTACGTCTTTGGCATAGTTCCTCTGATGCTGATTGGTGCCTAATGGAAGCTCTTAGTTGTCATGCAACCTCTCTGTCTGCTCTGCTTTGTGCCCCTCTTGCATCTTGCCCCTCCAAATATACCTCAAACCCAATTGTTATATCGTCTTTAAAAATTTGGAAACAATTCAGGCAGCACTTTAAACTCTCCTCTCCCTCTCCCCATAGCCCCATCCTTAATAATCCCTTGTTTACCCCACCCAAATTTGACACAACCTTTGCATTGTGGAAAAGAAAGGGCATAGTAGTTTTTTCTAACCTATACATTGACGGGACATTCGCAACTTTTGAGGATATTCGTAATAAGTTTGATCTGCCACATTCTAGTCTGTTTCGATTTCTCCAAGCACGGGACTGTGCCCGTACTCACTTTGCTTCATTCCCACTATTGACTGCTAATTCCTTGATGGATGACATCCTCTCACTTAATAAGTTAAGTGGTAGTATAACTGTACTATATGACCTCATTATATCGGCTGGGACCTCTCCACTTGCTGGGGCTGTGGGCAAGAGGGAGAGGGAACTTGGGCTTGACCTCACAGATGAATGGTGGGAAATTGCTTTTAAAAGAGTAAATTCTACGTCCTCTTGTGCCCGACTGACTCTGATTCAGTTCAAGGTTTTGCATCGAATACATTTCACCAAAGCAAAACTTTCTAAATTATTTCCAGGCTCAAGTGATATCTGTGATAGATGTTCTTCGTCAATTGCCGATCATACTCACATGTTCTACTCTTGCTCGAAATTGGCTACATTTTGGTCTGTGTTTTTCGACACTGTATCTAAGGCTCTCAATATTTCATTGTCACCCAGTCCTCACATTGCTATTTTTGGTGTACCTGAAGATTTGACCATGCTGACTAGAAACCAGAGTGATGTTATAGCTTTCGCCTCTCTTATAGCCCGTAGACGTATATTGCTTCAGTGGAAAGACCCAAACCCACCCTCCGCATCTTCCTGGTTTGAAGATTTGTTGTCTTTTCTCCATCTAGAGAAAATCAAATATACACTACGAGGCTCGTCTGATAATTTCCTTAAAAGGTGGAATCCGGTACTCACTTACATTGACTCTCTCACTTCCCTGGAATGTAACTGATAGTCCTATCAATGATATTGTATGTTGAGCTGTGTGTGTCGAGCATGAAACAATTGTATCTGTGCTAAGTCTTTTTATTTATTTATTTTTTCTTAATGACTCTTGTCCAGTTTTGGGTGGGTTATTATTTGTATTTTATTTCCTTTTGTTTTCATTATCATTCCCTTATCCTGTTCCTGATAAAAAAAAAAGAAAAAAAAAAAAAAGGGGGGGATTTCATACATGTTTGACGACTGCTACTTCATTGTTGTTTTTTCTCATGTTTCCCAATAAAAATACATATGAAAAAAAAAAAAATGACAAGGCTGTAATGCTAACTAGCGTGCTTGCTACTAGCTAGGTAGCTAACTTGATCCAGCCACTCCTGGTCCTTTCATCAGACGGAAAGCGAAAGAACGAGCAAGACCCATTGCTGGTATGATAACAACCTGGTACTAAGCACACAGGCATCTTGCTAAAGTTATCTTATGTTAGCTATCTCTTAGTGGAGGAAAACAGTTATGACATCACTTACGCGACTCTGGGATTTGTAGTCTTTCTAGTTGCGTATTTTTCATAGACTTATATTTCAACAGTTTTACGACAAACTGACGTTTTTGACATGGAATTTTTTTTTTTAGGATTGACAAACATCATCTGTGTTATTCATGGCACAATTCAAACGGGATCGAAAGATACGTTTTCTCTCTTCATTGACTTCAATACATCATTTTTCCAAAATAAGGTCCCATGGACCGGAAGTAGATGGGCGTGACTTCGCCACTCTATAGGCAAATATGGGCGTTACGTGAAGCCCGCGAAAGCTGAGTTGATTGTGATTTATAAAGGGAAACCGGCGTAGGATGTGCCGTACGCAAGTCCGACGCCGGTAAGCAGTATTTTATAAATCGGAAAATGTATGTGCGTATTTATTTGCTTTGTCCTACGTAAGCAACCTTCCCACGTGAATCCTACGCAAGGCTTTAAAAATGAGGCCCCAGATGTTACAGAGGACACAGCCTTCCCCCGCTGGATGGAGAAGGCATGATCCATCGTGCATGATGGCAACACAGTCTCACGGGATTTCTTGTTATAGTCACAAAATTAATGTATTGATTCGTGTTTACCAACATGATTTCGCATTCTTTTTTCGTGCCACACAGAACGATTTTAAAAGCAACGTAAATAATAACAGTTTAGAAGAAAAAACAGATCAAAAAAAATACAGATTTCAGTATTCTGACACAGAACGATTTTGGCTGAGCAACATTTATTTTCCTCGCGGACGGCAAAAAACTCCGATATTATACAATTTAAAATAAAAGGGTTAGGCTTAGGGTAAGATATTGAGTAAGAAAATGATTTTATGAACCCCACAGCTTCTGGTATTCCAAGACCCGACCGGACAAAAATACGTGGTGCAGGCACGCAACATACTACCAATACAAATACATTGCTTTTAAAATCGTTCTGTGTGACACGAAAAAAATGCGAAAATCGTGTTGGTTAACACGAATCAATAGATTAAATTAATTTCGTGACTATAACATGAAATGCCGTGAGACTGGGTTGATGATGGAGGTGTAGTCGTAGGGGGTGTTCAGGTTGTTGGTGTTGTGCCTTTTGAAGTTGTAGGCCATCTGCGGGTTGATGTTCTGCCAGTTGATCCTGACGTGTGAGTCGCGGTCGCTCCTGGTCTGTTCGTGCTGGAAGCCCAGAGCGTGGTTGATCTCGTGCTGGATGGTGCCGTGGTAGACGCAGTCCTGCATGTTGAGAGAGAGCACCGTTCTGCCTCCTGTTCTGCCCAGAGAGGAGTAACATCCGACCTTGTTCTCAATGCTGATGTAGTCGTACTGGTTCCGACAGGGGACGAAGCGGAGGCAGGTCTTGCTGTGGAAGGCATTCATAGCGTTGGTGATCTTCTGTCTCTCCGAGCTGGTGAATTGACTGCTCGTGGTGAAGGGGATCGTCACTAAGCCTCTGGAGCCTTTCTTCCACAGGCAGCTCTGGGACCAGCACTTCATGGCGTTTCTGGTTTTGGGAGCCAGCAGGTCTCCTTCCAGCAGGATCTCATCTGTGGCATTGTTGGAGGTCAAAATCCTGGTGGTGATGTCGACAGTCTCCTCTTCGTCTACTTCTTCTTCTTCATCTTCTTCGATTCCTTCCTCCTGGAGAGGAAGTGCCTGAGAGAGGCCGAGCAGGAGCAGCAGCAGCAGCAGGCTGGCAGAGGGAGTCATCTTCAGGGTCGGTCTGGAGGCTGTGGAGCTGCTGTGGAGAGACTCCTTGAAGCTTGATGTTTGACTCAGTTCAGTCCAGGGTCTTTATAGACCCTCCAGAAAAACACGATTCCGCGATCGCAGAATTTACCGCATAATCAGCAAAATGGCGCAGATTTTTAAAAGGCCGCATAATCCCCGCATTTTTCCACACAACGTTGAGAAAAAAAAAAAAGTTAACTCGTTTTGACGTGACGTCATCAGCTCGCGCATCACAGAATGTAAACAACACTGTATAGAGTGAACGTGTGGAGCTCACACGATAGAGAAAACACCAAGATGAAAAAATCTAATCCATCTCATTTACCGACGAACATTTCTACTAAAGACCGGGCAAAAAGTGGGGGGAAACTATTCTGCACCCCGTGCAACTGTGTGTTGGAGCATAAGAGAAAATCGACGGTGACGACCCACTTTGATTCATTCAAACATTCGAAAATGCTTTCTGCTGCTGCGGACAAGAAAGCCAAACAACTCACGTTCACCGAGGCATCAACCTCCAACACCCTTTCGAGGGCTACAAGAAACGAAGTGAGTAGCCTACAAGATTGAAGCTGGTCAGATAACGAACGAGTAAATGAAAACAGAATGAGGCGGAGAAGTGTGTGTGTGTGGGGGGGGTGTGTGTGTGTGTGTGTGTGTGTGTGTGTGTGTGAGATTAAAATAGCCCAATTGCTTTTACAATAAATAAACATTGAATTTGTTTAATTGAATAGTAAAGGGGTTTAACGTTAGTGGCAGGTTGTGTGTGAGAGAGAATAAATAAGACAGCCCAATATTTAAAAAAATTGTTATTCTTTTTTCCCGCATATTTAGCATATTTCGCAACTTTCCGCATATTTCGCAACTTCCCGCAATTTCACCGCATAAAATCACATAAAAACCCTGCATGTTTAATCGCATAATCAAGGGTTTTAGCCCGCATAATCAAGGACTTTAGCCCGCGTAATCAAGGATTTTTGCCCGCGTTTTTCTGGAGGGTCTATCTTTATACTCTCCTCTACAGGTGTGTCTGCAGGAGGATTATGGGTTGGTGTCTACACCAGAGGTTGTGCTAGACTTTTTCGCTGTCCGTAATTTTGATGGAGAGGATCGTAACATTTCCGTCAAAATCCAATATTACCCGTCGGCCTTTACACAACTCTGACGAGGGGGGGAAGAGCACACTCGTGAACCGTTAGCGCCATGTTATGTATGCCCACTGCACCTCACGGGAGCGCGCACAGCGTAAAGCCAAAACTCACAGACATTTCAATGATTTGTATGGCAATGTTAGGTTAGGAAACGGTATCATTTCCATTTTCCTTTCAGATTTTTCCGTCATTGTTAAAAAAAATCCGTCATTGACGGAAAATATTCGGTTAACGCAACCTCTGGTCTACACTGCTAGGCCTGAACAAACCTCTGAAGGGAGGATTCCACAGACAAACCTGCTCTTTAAGCAGGGATTAATCCCCCAAAGACATCTATTTTGATATTTTTTGTGTGCCACATCCTTAGCTACACTTTGCTCAGGTGGTTTTATATTTCTGTGGATTAGACATGGCTTTTAAGCCAGCTTTACCAAAGTGTATATGTTCAAATTAAATGTGTGTGACTGACCCAAATACTGTCCCTTCGTTCTTTCATGACCTGCGTAATTGAAATACCCGGTGTGATTTTTATGACAAGCTGTTAAAGTTGTAGAAAAAGCTGTGAGTCCCTCTGTGAGGATGATGGACGGCCTATTGAAACTCTTGCATATTTAGAAGATGTTAATAGGTTCCTGTGGGACATGTTGCTGCGGCCGTGCCCAAGACAGCTCTCTAGTCAGAAAAAATGAATACTAAATTGCATGAAACAGTCGGTTCTATTGTACAAAATCATCATATCATCATGACTGCCCCCCCGCCTCCCTCGGGGAACGCCAGTAACATCTGTTTAATGATGCATGCAAACTAATTATTATGCCTTTTCATTACATTTGTTTGATTCAACTTAAGCATCTTTTAATCTACCTTTCTTAATGTTATCTTCATTTAAATATTAATAGCATATAAACAGTTTTGATTTCGTTCAGCCCTGCTATGTTCTGTAACACATTTTAAAACTTAATGAGATATAGCTGTTTATTGGAACTTATATAATATATATTGATATGTCCCCTATCGCATAAAAAATATGGACTTTACTTTGTTCAATTTAACGATCGCATATAAACCGACTACACCTCCCTTGAATCCTGGCCTCATATAAAGTGTAAAGATGATTTGTGAAAAGAATGTGTGTTTTCTCTCAAACAGCCCCCCTCCTTCTCAATCTCATCAGCCACCGTGATTAAGGTTTGGCATTGGGGATTGTGCTGTCTTTTTGGAGAGATATTTCAGCTGCATTTCTGACACTCTGAAAGGAGAGGAAGATAAAGGAGGCGTCGGGGAAAAAACTCCTTCCCGTTGTGTGAGTCCTAGAGAGGGCCTTGAACCCTGCCATTCACGCCTTTCTCTCCATCAGCTGAGTCTAATTGCCAGAGAGGACAGGAGACCCCGGGCCCGATCGTTCCTTATCCTCTTTAGCGCTTTCAGGCAAGTGAAAGGCGAGCTTCTGCTTTTGATCTTTTCTCTGATTCGCTTTTTCTTCTCTGTCATCCCTACCATCCTCTCCTCAGGAGTGACACCATCTCCTTTCACTGCCTGCCCCCGTCTCCATCTGCCCAAAATAATGACCAAGGCCCAGGCATTATTAAACAGAGGTGGAGAAGGGAGGTCAGCACTGGGAGAGGGAGAGGGAGGTCTGGATGGGGACTCCGAGCTCGTCTAAGGAGGGGTGCCCCTATTCCAAATCTACTCCGTAGCCTCTCTGTGTTCCTCTAGATTCATCCCTTACAGTTTTCATGGCCTCAGCCTGGAGAAAGCCCATTCTTTTTACAGACCACAGACGTGAAGGCTCGTCCTTTCCCAGAGGCGCTGCTACAATAAAACCCAAGGCTGCTTGAGACAATGGAGCCTGTGTGATCTCTCAGCCAGACTCAGGATGAGACGATGCCTTGCTTACCAGTCCCATGGGAGGGTAGACCCAGTGGTCATTGTTGACAGATAATGGACAGCATCTTTCCACTGGCAGGCCCCCCCGCAGACTGTGTCATTTTAGGTTGCTTAATAACAAAACTCAGGCCGGACCGACTGAGGAATCCTATCAAGAGCAGCAGTTTGTTTGCAGATGAAAATCATTCCCCTCACAAATCTCAAAAGCTAACACTGGGGGGGGGGGGGGGGGGGGGGTTATTGGATGAATGCGGGCGGTGAGCAAAGACACCATTCAGCCAGCAAAATGCAATATAACTTATGAAAGGAGAGACTGGTCATATGTGTGAATGACCAGAATTAAAATTGCCTCATTCCGCAAGAACAATGCAATTACAGGCATTTGTTTATCTTAATCCAGAGTAGAGCGTACTGAACACTAATAATGAGTCCGAACACGCTTTCATACTAGATGCAGGACAATGCAAGAAGCATGAGAGACAAGACTCTGCATATCGCGTAAACAGACATTAGAAATGCAGACCTTGTGTTTGGGAAGAATCTGTTCAATATTAAACAAGGCAGGAGTCTCTCTGATGGACATGCTGTCGCAGTAAATGTAAATATACTGAATCCACTAATGTTCATTTCAGAGTAGGGATGTAATTGTTTTGTAAATCCAAATTCAAGACTTAATATTCCCAATTCAAGTTCAAAATCAAGACTGACTAATCCCATGTGAAATCCCAAGTCAATTCTCAAGGCAAAACTGACAAGTCTGAGGTCAAGACTGACCAGTCCCAAGTCAAGACCGAATTGTCCAAAGTTAGTTCTCAATTCAAGACTGATTAGTCAAGTTATTCCAAGTAAAGTCCTTATTCGAGACTGACCCATTCAAAGTCTTTCATTTTTGAGTCCTAAACAACTTATGAAGTATCAGGTTTTGCACCCTGCAATTTGTTGTAAATTAAATTATCTTCGGTGTCATTGGCTTCCAACTAGCATTCAGTAAATGTTAGTTTCTTTATCGCTCTTTTCTGCAACTTCAATGTATGCTGTCGCATCAAACAACTTGTATCTCTGCTGGGAATTAAAAGCTATAATGTCAGTTGATTCACGCAATAAAAGGAAATTCATTTATTCGTGGAACATTTTTCTGCAATTTTTCTCATTGGGCTTGGTAGAGGGTATTTTCAAGTCAAAAGGCTCAAGTCCAAGTAAAGGCCAGAGTCATTGGTGTTAAGGTCTAAGTTGGGTTGAAAGTCTTTTTTTATTTAAGAAGAATTAACCTTTATTAATCCCCCTCGGGGGAAATTCTGTTTTGTGTTGAGTCGACTCTAAGCTCACAACATTTTTGACCTATTACTTTCACATGACATGACTCGGGTCCACACCTCTGCATCATATCATGTAATTATTTACCTGTTATTATTCTATTTTAAGCACTTTCACAGCACAATGTGTAATGCTTTTGAAGCCATTGTGAGGGATACAGTGATATGGACTGTGTGTCCTATTACGTTATTATAGACTTTCAGAAGGCAGCATATCATTTGTTCAACGCATTGAATAAAGCATTTGTTTAACCTTGTAAAATAATAGCCAATAAAGGCTAAATGGCCTTTCATCCTCTGCATGAAATTAAGAGGCGTGCTTTTGGATTTTCTTACACCTCTCTACACTGAGCAGAAAATCTGCTTTGTAAACTATTTTTACATTCGTCCCTATATCGATTTCACTTTGTCACATTGGTGGTCTAAAAGTAAGCCATATTTCATTGCGGGTGAAACTCCATAAAGACATTCTCACAATTCCTTCAGTCCTTGCAACCTCATACGGCGGCAAATATATAATGCCTGCAGACCTTAGAAACAGTTATGCTTTGACTGTTATTCTATCTATATTATAATCCTATTTTCTTGTATGAAATTGGATTGAATACTCTCTAAGACCTTAATGAAAACTATTTTTCCTGAACTTCTTTATTTCATATGAATGGATTAATGTAATGGTATTGGAAATAATGTTAATTGTAGGCTACTTGGAAAAGCGCCAAAATAAATACCATGAATTATTATTGAATTATTATTACAAAGTTATTTAAAGGAGAGGTGTCATGGCCATTTCCACTGATCATAATTCCATTGTTGAGGTATACTAAAATAGAAAAATACTGTGCAATTTTCCAAACTCACATTGGTTTCGCATACAACATCTCTGTAAAGTATGTGTATTCAGCAGTATTTACTTTCTCCAATAAACGGATCGCTGCAACAAAACTTGAAACCAGAGTAAATCCAGACGACAGTAGATCAGAAATGCCTTGATTAGAAAAAGTAGAAATAGTTTTAATAGTTTTTAGTAGAAATCTCCCTTACAATAAAGGCAGTAGCCTGTGTGTCATCTCCAATAAATGGCTTCAACCATCCTTTAAACTCAGGGTTTGATTCCCACTCCTTTCTGTACTTTTGTGATTACAGTTTAGACTGTGACATGATGACCTACGTGAATGTTTAGCTTGTCACAGAGAGGCACACACACAGTGGACGAGGTGATTAAGTGACTGAGGCTGTGTGAGTCAATGCAAAGCAAAGGCAGTTATTTATTATAGTGTGACAGTGAAGAAACATTTACATTTTACATTTAAATCCAGCTCAAAACCAGGACGGCTTGGCGCATGCGCAATTCATTTACAGTCTTGGCGCGGGAGAGTGTGGCTGTCTCCTCTCTGCTCTGACTGCAGCTGAGCTGCTGCGGGAGGCAACCTGGAGGCAACTAGCGCCTGTGAGTACTATGGGAGGGCAGAGCAGGGGCAGAGGGGCTCACGGCAGCACCCGCGGCTCGTTAACTGCTGAACAATACGTGAGTCTCCAAACACCAGAAAAGTCCCTAATAACACCATTACAAGTCGTTAGATTAGTCGTTAGTCGCTTTTGACAAAAATAAGTAGCCGGAGGGTTTGGAAATCCACCGAATTTAACGACAAAGTCGCCAAGTTGGCAACACTGGCAGGTTTGCCTGCACTGAGAGTGTGTGTGGATTGGTCAATTCGGACCAATCAGCGGGGGCTTAACGTAACGGCTCCGCGGAAGTAACGTAACGGCTCCACGGATTGGCCCATTTAGTTCCGGGTACGTGCTTACGAACATAGATATAAGCACGTACCCGGAACTAAATGGACCCGTACCCAGAAGAATCAAATGACGATGACGTCATGATGACGTTTCACCAACGAGGCGTTTAGGGGAGGTATTTTATGTTTTAGAGTTTTACTCGCTACAGGGTGTACTTTGAGGGTTTTGACTCTGCACACCGTTTACATGCAGAAAAACCTTCATAACACACAAGGGGACGGTTAATAACCGGAAAAGCATGACATGTGGCCTTTAATTCATATTGCATTTTTAGGACGATAAATAGTCAGGTCTTTTTTTTTTACAAGAATTACAGATGTTAAAGTTCTGGGCTAAATAAAGCATGCTAACGTGCTAACAATAACATGCTGATGATTAGCAGGTGTAACACCCTGTTAACCATTTGACTTAGCATGCTAACAGTTACTGTAGCACCAAAGCTGATTATGGCAAAAGATGAAAAGTTTGAGGATCAGCAAACGAATAAGAATTTATCCTGAATGAGGCATGAATGTGTCATCCAAAACTGCATGATAAGCCATTGTATAGTTGTTGCGACATTTGACACAAAACCAGAAATATTAACCTCACGGTGGCTGTAAACCCACAGGAAAAAAGACAGCGGATCAGCAAAATTGGTTGGATTAATCTTTTGGGACCATATGTTTCTTGACAAAATGTTATGACATCCATCCCATCTTTGTTGCAATATTACAGTTTGACCGACAGACTGATGCTGCTACCATAGATTAAAACACACTATCTAAAATCTATTCTGTGGAATTGTTTTCCAAGGATATTTCCATTATATTGTACAGTACAACTGATAATACAAATGGATGATTGGTAGGAATGAGCAGTCAAATATCCCTGTTTAGATTCATACACATCATAGCTTTACCAGAAATACTTCATGGGATTGTCTCAGAGTTGAGAAAGAGATCAGTTTTATCTAAATTACTTTTAAGTGCTGGAGGCTGCAAAGTGTTTATTTCATCTGCCGGAGAAGAAAAACGTAGAGGTACTGTTCCTTCTGTATTTTCTATGTTTTTGTTATTCCCTTTTCTTCTTTTTTTGTATGTGTAGGATTGAGCGGCTCAGGCCACAGTGTGATGGATCCTGGAGCGTAAGACGAGGGAGGGAGGGAGGAAAAGGGCAGAGTGTTAGGTCAGGCTGATTGAGATGTCAGCACTGCTTCAGTAATCTTGTGACGCCTAAGAGAAGAAAAAAAAACAGGGGAGGGAGCGGGACGTCTGAAAGACCGGCGGCTTGGTGACAGCAGAAGTTGAGACCACCCTAACAACAGCATCAGGGTATGCTGGGAGGGGAGGGAGGGAGGCAGGGGGAGGGGGGGTGCTGCGGGAGGCGGGGTGGGAGGGGGAAGCTGATCTTCAGTTACACATTATGGCTGATAGTTAACTCTCCTCCTCGCAGCAGTGTGTTAGACCGGGAGAGAGTGGTGAGCCAGTTATCAACGCTGTGGAGGATTTAAGCCTTGTCTACCTCATTTAACATATCCAACGGGCAACAACAGTAATGTAATACATCTAATGAAAAACACCAGTGCACACACCGGTGGGGACAGGAAATCCTTTTAAATAAGCGGAAATAATGTCATAATAATAAGGCTTTCTTGTAGAGCGTTTCTGATTTGCTTACAATCTATATCTGAATAGTAATCATTAGTTGTTGAACAGCACACGTCAAACACTGTCCTTCTCTCACAGTGCCTTGTTGTGTATCCGGCTGTGAAAGAGTCCGCTTCTCGGTTCAGTGGCTGACCCAGTAATGAAATGTGATTCAGGTGGTAGATGGATATCTGCAGTGAAATATCTCTCCCCGCTCACTGGCTGCAGCCCAGACGTCGCCTTCTGCTCGCTCCTGCTGGAAAGTGTGATTCGCTATGTTTGGCCTTTTGTCTGTGCCAATTATGTTCACCATTAACTAGCTTTCTTCTGTTATTGTTCACGGTAATTTGAGCTGATGGTGGAGATGGTGCTTAGAGATTTAGTGGTTGTACTGTCGGGTGTTTGGGGGGGTGTTTAATGCCACAAAGAAAGAGAAGTTGGATAGTGTTTTACTATTGTCTCTATATTCTTAATTTAAAGCTTTGAAACAGCTTGTGGAGTAAAGAAACATTCATGTGTATGGTATTTCTCGATTAAGCATGCCAGACACTAAGTCAGTCAGTCTAAGAGTTCCATATTTATTTTGATGACTCTAACGCATAAGTAGGCCTACAGCAAAGCAGAGGACACAGTCAACAATACCTGTTCTCATGAACTTTTGGTAATTATGGCTATGAAAATAATTGCAATCTACATGATTGATAATGATAATGGGAAACTGTGAAATCAAACTCATGTGATTCTGAACAATGACTGGTGACCGGTATAAAGGGCGAAGAAGTCTGTGGGAAGGAGGCTGGGGTGAATGAGATAGTTCCAAATAATGCGGGACTCAGGACACGGTAGATAATTTCTCACGTGAAACCAGAAGTCAATCTGACTCAATCTTGGATAAATTCCGTACTTAAGTAACAACACTTATTTCAACCCAAACCACGATCTTTACCTAAACCTAACAAAGTAGTTTTGTTTCCCTAAGAACAACTGACTTGTTTGTAAAGTAACCTCCGTACTAAAGTAACACCACTTCCGTAGTTATTTAAATCTAAACCACAATCTTTTCCTGAATTCTACAAGTAATATGTTTCAGTTAACCCTTACCTTAAACCAAACCCCTACCCTACCTAACTGATTTTGTTTCTAAAGGGAAATGTTGGACTTTCTCTGATTTTTTTGTTGATAAAATAATAAACAAAATTGTCTCTTTTCGTATCGTATTGTAAGATGGTACGTTGACAAAACAGGTTTCCTGCACAGAAGTTAACCTTGTCTTAGATTGGCCAAAAAGCTGCATCGGCCAATCTAAGACATGCAGATCCTTTTCCTGCTTGATAACTCTGTAACTCGATCAAGGTGATTAACCAGTTTATTTCCTGGTCGTAGAGATGGAAGATAAAACAATTGCAGCTTTCCCAAGAGTTGTAAAATCTTGTCTCATATTATTATTAACTACTCAGAAGGGTTTTGGTGTTGGATAACCCTTCAAAGGTCATGGGTGTATTACATGGACTAGACAAAAAAAACGGGGCCCAGAGAACAATATAGGAACAAAGTCATATGATATATTCTGCTTCTATATACATTTATATAAATGTAATAAATAACAGATAGCATCAGTTAATGTGCATTCCATAAAATGGTAGTGTTAATCCCCATAAGGGAGTAGTATTCAGAAACAAATAAGAAATAATTAACACAAATAATTTCACAAATGTTGCCATAAAGATGAAGCTATAATTTTAAGCAAAAGTAATACATATACATTTAAAACATTTGGAGCTTGAAAATGAATGTGGTTCCTAAAAAAATATGTTCTTGTGAATTTATGAATTAATAATCAGAAAATATTTTAGTATTCATTTAATTACTGAGTTTGAAAACATGTTATTACAGAAAATGGCACCAACACTCGGTTGAATAAGAAATTATAAGAAAAAAACGAAGGATGTTTTCCTCTGGCTGAATAATATCCAGGGACACAATGAGTCATGTCCCCGTTCAAACCCAACAACCTCCACTGAGAGAACAGGCAGTCAAAAATAATCTAAATCTGGGGCAAAATCTTTAGGGGACCTAAATTGAGCCGTTTATGGTGCGGTGCTGTTCTGTGGCATGACTAACACCTCATACATAGGCAGCATTCCAACAATCTCCTCACCCTCTTTGTCTGAGCAGCAGAGAGGCCTGCAGGATGCCCATCAGTGGCACGACTCAGATAATGACTTATTGATAGGAAAGGATGCCGGGTGCCCCGTGCACATTAGCACAATGCCAGCTGGTCGCTGCACCGCTGCTGCACCTCCGCAGCAAGGGGCTTGAAGGTACATTAAGGTACCGGGCGCTATAGTGGACATTTCTGCTGCAACACTCCCCACACGCACATACACAGTACACCTGCGATTGTTACAATGAAGGCTCGATAATCAGCTTACCGCATATAGGTGTAAGCAGGGGTAAAGTGCTATTTTTTTATAAGTGGTGGCAGACCTAACCTCCTCTAGGGGGATCCTCACCTCCTCTAGGGGGGTCCGGGGGCATAGGAAGATTTTTTTTGTAATATTGAAGTTAAAAGCATCAATCTGGTGCACTTTGAGAGCAAAAATAAGAGATATGGATTTCAACACCCATATGAAACAGAACTGTCATGATTTTCTTTTTCTTTATGGATATTTTACAAATCACTCCCCTGTGACTGTGTAATGTAAGTTAATTTCTAGCTTCATATCGAACACTGACAGTAAGTCAACATTTTCCACAGAGCTTTCATTGAAACCACCAGGTAACACTAAAAAACATGACATTTATATTGTATGACAAAGTGTTAATTTAAAATCTCTGACTAGCTAAAGTACATGCTAACGGTTTAGCTTACCTGCGTGATTCAAAGTAATGTCAACGTAGCTGTAATTTATGCTTTGCTTACATGTTCGCATAACTCGGAAGTTTACTGATATTTACATACCTTGTTTACCTGGCGCAAGTGGTGGCTCTGGGGTTGTTGTGTGAGCCACCACTTGGCAATTGATGTCCATCTTCAAAAACTCAGAGTCCGACTGACAGTTTAAACATTGTCACAGGATAGGTACTGTCAGCCAATAAGACACGTTTATTTCCATTCAACTCTGGTGATTGCTGGTGTCTTGCCTCTGTTGCATTCACTGAACACGGGAAATTACAATCCTACCACCCTCTCTAGTGTCATGATGAGGTTCAGGTAAAGCACGGTTAATGTATTATATTATTGAGGCAGAATTGTTCGGGGCTACAGAAAAAAGCCCAGGCGGTGCGCCTGGTATTCAGTATTGCATGAACATGCTTGAATTGGGGAATGGACGTCACATCCTCTGGGGGGTCTGGGGGTATGCCCCCCCCGGAAAGAAATGTTTGACCATTTTAAAGTAAAATGATTCAATCTGGTGCACTTTGAGCAGAATTACTAGAGACTAGATCTAGGGGGTACAACTTTAAACCCATATGAAAAAGATCGGTTTACATTTTAATAACCAAATAAGTATGTGAACATAACCAATAACCTACCATAGCCAATAACAAATCAATGTAACTTATATTTTTGTTGTTGTTCATTCATATCTTATTTTACATAGTTAACATTTATTTATTTATCCATATTTTTTTATCTCTCCAGTTTTAAACAATATTTTTGGTCTACTGTCCTAAGTATAGGCCTACATTGAAATTATTTCAAACCTGTTTTTATTTATCCCAATAATTATAAAGGAGTGCCTTGGAAATATTTGTTTACATAAATTGTGATCAAAACGTTTGAGACCCACTGAGATAACTTACTTAGACTAAAGTGAACTATCTAAACACTCAGAGTCCTTTACCTCACTGAGCTGTAGTTATCAGCAGTGTTGGGCAAGTTACTTTTAAAAAGTAACTAGTTATAGTTATAGTTACTGCTCTCAAAAAGTAACTCGTAACTTTATTAGTTACTACATTATAAAAGTAACTAGTAACAAGTTACTTTACTTTACTTTAAAAATAATAACAATACAAATACAAGTTTTTGTGTTGTTCTGTGGCACAGTAAAAGACAACTCCCCACATGTACATTAGTTAGGTGTTTCAGGAGATTGGCATTGCTGTTATTCGATGTGGACAATGCTTTCTATCCTGCACACAGTTTGTATTTTACCGTAATATTTTTGCGTCCTTTATCACCACAAATTGAAAATAGTGGTTATATTTCCATGTTGCAAATGCGCTGCTGCTCTCGCTGATACTTGCATCTGCCATTGTGTGTGTGTGTGTGTGTGTGTGTGTGTGTGTGTGTGTGTGTGTGTGTGTGTGTGTGTGTGTGTGCGTGTGTGCGTGCGTGTGTGTGTGTGTGCTGGTGGTGAGTGTTGCCGTGTGTGTTAGCATTAGCATGTGTTCGTGTGTGTGTATTTTCCCCATAAGGCAAGACCCGCCCAACTCTGTCTCTGATTGGCTTACCCTGAAATGTTACCCCGCGTTAACCAATCATCACTCCTCTCTGGTTACTTTCACTTTTCCATGGTGCTGTGAGAAGACATCGCTGTATTCGCCTGTAAGTTACATCTGCAGGGAGATTCGGTTCAGTTGGATCACATAATGTAACGTAGTAACGCATCCATTTAAAACACAGTAACTATAACGGCGTTACTTAATGGGAATAGGTACTAGTAACGCTATTAGTTACTACAAAAAGTAGTTGCGTTAGTCCCAACACTGGTTATCAGCCTCTCAGTATGACCGGAGATGACTCTCCCTCCACATTATTGTAGAAACATCTTCTTATCCGTTAGAGCAGCTAGCACATGACGCTAATAACAATAGCGCCGGTACCGGGCGGTGTGCCCTCTCTCTCTCTCCCTCGCTCCTCCAACGCTCACTGGCACTTTGGCTGTGAGCTGTGGGCGCCTGATAAGCCAACATCCCCCACTTTCATCACTTACAGCGCCCATCGTACAGGGCAAATGAAAAGTGTAACCGGGGTGAAAAGGGTGTTACATTTACTTAATTATGAATGTTGTTACATCAAGAACGACAATTTGGATGAGCACCAACAGTCAAAAATGTTTTTTTCTCTCCCAGAGCTGCCAGCACAGCGCCCCCCAGATCTGGCGCCCTAGGCGAACATCTATAATGCCAATGCTAATCACAGTCTGTAATTTCTGATATCAGAGACATTAATTACTAAGACTTAAAAGCCCCATAGCCCCCGCCGGCGGGGTCTACAGGCTCTTTTTCACTAAACTGTGTCTCAGGGCTTCTTAAAATGTGATAAACTATTCATGTGTCATACTCCCTTAACGGGAAGAAACTCAGCTAACTGATGATGTGAACCATTTTTACCGAAACAAAACACAAGTCTCACAAGAAGCGTCTAAATTAGCCCTGAGCGAAAAAATGCTAACGCACTTAGCACATAACTCTAGATATAAATCGATCGATATACTTATCAGATCTGCACAAACAAGCTTAGATAACATCCTGAGATTCCACAGATTATAGAAATATAAGTATCATCACTGAGCGATTAGAACTCGCGACAGGGGAAGCAAATACAGACAACACACGACGTAGCTTTATGTCGCAAAACACGGAAATATGGTCACCTTTAGCTGTTATTCTGATCAAAAGTCGTGTTCAATGGCATTAAAACGAGAAAAACGCGGCTGGAGGTTAATCCATAGGTTAATCCAATGTGTCTGTCACTTTGAAAAAAGTATTGATAATCCATAATTCAATTTTTATGTTAAAAACTGAGTTTTCATTAGCTGCTAGTTTGCAGAGTGTATGACAGCTCCCTGTTTTGGCTACGCGTCACTCTCACTCCTTATTTGGTAACGTGTGTGTGTATGTGGAACATCCCCTCGATTTCATTGGCTCTAATGGTTAAAAAGAGATGTCAGTCATCAAAATCGACAAAGGGAGGCCAGAGATATAGTCAAATCCACCCAAATGACCCCAGAAGGGTTTTTTTGTTGCTAAATCTCTCTAAAAATGTCACATTTCACTTGTTTTGCATCAATCTTTATACAGGGTACTTATTATATGTTATAGTTTGGAATACCCTAAAGCTTTTAGTCTACTATCCCATCATTCAAGAGTGTTTTTCACTATAAGTAATGTTTTTTTTTTGGACGGACACAATAATTTAAATTTTTTTACTATGTTCAATCGGAATTTTCTTTAAAATAAAAAAACATCTATATTGATTCTGACTTTTCTACATCCAACTCACAAGTTTATCATTGCTTTGAGAAAAAATATTATTTATTGACCCCTTTTAGAAGGGAAGATATGGTCATTTGTTCTGGGAATTTCATTTTCGAGCCTGAGACCACAACAGGCTCGGGTTAAAGGCAATTTAAACCTCTTATTTTGCCACCAAAATGAAAATGATTAAAGATGCACATTAAGAAAAGCAGTGCAGATGTTCAACTGAAGCTGATATTAAAGTGTTTTTTTATATATATTGTTGTGACTTATTGGCTGGTGCTCCGCGTTGTTCAGCCAACCAAGATTAATAAACCAGCTAATTTAAATGTCATGTCAAGACAAGACTTTGTTTGGCCTGTGTGACAGATTGATTTGCTATAACTGGTATCAAATCCTCAGAAAAATCTCTCAATATCACCCAGTGTTGATTTATCAGCAATAGACAAAACATTTGTTTTAAATAAACAAAATGTACTTAGGCATGCCTTGAATGCGTTACTGCTTGATGTTTTCCCTCCTTCTTAATTAAGAAACCAACAAAAGCCTCCCTGAATCCCAGCAAAGGAGGTTCCCACATGTTACCCTGTCGACATCCTTGTACACTGAGATAAAACACATTTCGAACAGGGCCAAGGAAATAATTTTGCCGTATCAAGGGAGCTTGGAGTGGAGGGAGGGGAGATTCCCAGCGTGTCCACAGATGACAGTCCTTCACCCAGGGCTGGCCGGCACTGCGACATTGTGCGCCTGTCATAGCTGCCCTTCAACGGCAGATGAAGCTGTCAGCAGGACGATGACTTTATTCTGACAGCCGCTCCACCCTCTCTCTTCAGAGCGACGCAAATAAATATGTTGGGTTTCAAAGCAGCCAAGGCAGACGTTGGACAGTGGGTCAGGGGGCCAAACGCAGAGCAAAAGCATTCCCTTCCCCTCGTAACCTGCTCTCAAAGAGCCTGGTCACCTCGCCAGGGCACCCATTCAATGTGAGCCATCCAAAGGGCCACGGGGCCCCAGATCTCACACACTGCCTGCCGGGGGGAGTTCTTAAAGCCTCTCTCTCTCTCCCCCTCTGACAGCCGTCACTCTGTCCCTCTCTTCTTCTCTGTGCACCTCTGTGGAGAGCCAAAAATATCTTCAGCAGAGAAACAGCATTTCTGACAGAATGAGATTCAGTCTGATCAGATGACTCCTCTCTGACTCACTCACTGCTTTCTATGACGACCTGTAATTCATTTAACATACATAATGTTAAATAATCCTTAAGAATGTGTAATTATAAGACACTATACAATAAATAATGCTTAATTACAGTTTTCAATCATAATTGCTGCTCACTCGCTGACTTATTTTGCAAGCCCCCCCTCTATAATGCATAATAAACAGGGTTAGTTAAATGATGGTACAGTATATGAATGTGCTACATATAGTATATTACTATAATGCATTTTTAAATGATTATAATGTACTGCAACTATATGAACAAGTACACACTATTGTCCTTGCAAACAGATGTCAAGTGGCAATAATGATATTGTTGTTATTTTATTATAGTGCTTTTCATTGGGGCTTATAATTAAGTGTTTTAAAGATAATCATACACATAGAAAGTGTTAATGCAATATTATTTGATACAATTTATCTTGATGACGAAGAGCAAACTCTCTCACCACTTCTCTTTTTCTCTTGTATAATCCACAAAATCAAACCTCGGTTTTTTAAACTTACTTCATCTTGTTTTTTTTACAAACTAACTAAAGACAAACGGGTCCCTTTTGTTGAACACCTTCATGAGGGGTTTCTTATTTGTTTACCGAAATAACAACAAATGACTTATTCATATATTACAATATGTAAATGCTGCTAGTGCTGATTAACAGCTTGTGGTGTTACAGACAGATTCCACTTTAATACTGCTCATTAAAAAAAGCTGGTGTTTAGTATCCTACAGCTGAATAGTTGAAAATTAATACAAGCCTTTTAAAGTTAAGGAAATACAATTGTAACAACATTTTTATAGTGTATAGAAACTCTATAGTTTTGCTTTGAGTTTAGATAATGAGGCTCTCCCGTTTTATCCGATTCCCTCCACACACCACACTGGATTATCTGCTGTGTGTGTTTACAATGAGGAATAAATAAATAAAGAATTAAAGAAATTAATAACATTTCTAAAATAATAAACCACAGTCTTCCTAAAATGCAGAGATTATGTTAATTTTCCTCCAAATACAAAACTTTAAATTAACTTTCATGTATGATTTGTGATATTGACAAAAAAATAAAGAAAGCGCCAAAATATATTAGCAGGGCCGTCCCTGGCCAATTTGAGGCCCCACGCAAAGTTAGATGATGAGGCCCTCTGTTTCACGAGCGTCGTCGACGGGGTGGGGGGGGGATGGCTAGTGGAGCCTCGCAGTGGCTAAACTGTGCCGCGCAACACTAATTGTGCCGCACCGCATTTGCGGCTCAGTTGAGGCTCCCTCCACAAGATGAGGCCCCACGCAGTTTGCGTGATCTTCCTGTAGGGAGGGGCGGCCCTGTATATTAGTGTCACATTTTCTACAAAAAAATAAAAAAAGATCCCAGGACAAAATCCAATAAACTTCCAATAGAGCTACAAACTCCTTTAATACAACTTTTCATATTCAAAAGAAATCCCTGTTTGACTGGCAGTTTTTTTAAATGTAAAATGTGGTATGCTCATTCAATGGTCCCTCTGAATCACACTTATTGAAAGAAAATCATTTAAAATTAGAAAATGTTGTTTATATTCTAAGTAGGCTTTAATAAATGAGCAAAACTAATTGAGGAAATGTTTTTAAATCAATTAAATACGTCTTTTTTTTCTTATCTTAGGTAAACCAGTTCTGAATTTTGGGGTTTGACGGTTTTTGACGGACAGCTGAAGCAATCTGACGACTTAACCCGGGATTGAGAAGGTAATGAGCTTTGAATTATCTATTTATCATTATTCTGACATTTTATAGACCTAGAGGTTAATTAAAAATAAATATGTCCCCTCAAGTAGCCATTACTTTCATCCAGATACTGGAGTTAAATCAGTTAAACGAATACAAACAATGTTTCCCAGCAAACAGCCTCTGGTACACAGGAAGTGCAGCGGCATTCAGTTTGTGTTTATTTGAAATAAACATCAGTATGGCCAGAGGTGCAAAGGCACTTGTCTGTCAATAATAAATGACATGTTCTGTGTTTCCTGTCCTCTTGGTGTGATATGTATGGCATGTGCAGTGTGTCAGTGTGTCATTTTGTATTGTATATTGAAGTATAGTGTGTGTCCTGGATATTACCACAAGTACGAATGTCCCGGTGATATATCATTTAGTCGTTTCATACACAGCTGCAGATTTTTTAGGAATTCATATATTTCTGATGCATATCTAAAACAGATCTGAGGCAGTATTTTCTTTATAAAAAATTACGCATATTTTGCCTTTATTTAAAAGCATGACCATTGTGATATTTATATCCCACCACTATATCTGATGCAAATCCAGAATTTAAGGGTTAATTTAACAGTATGTAAGAAATATTTTTATTTTGACTTAATGTATATTACAAATGTTAGAGAGAACAAAAAATTCTGTTTGAGGAAAAACAAATCTTGGAAACTACCAAATGTAGGCGCACTGGCGCAGCCCATTTCACTTACTCCGTTATTATATACTGTAACAGATTACAGCCTACCCTTACATAACAAGCCTAAATGGGGACACTCTTTGCACGCAACCAAATGCAAAACTGATGCTACTTTTTGGATTAAGATTCACTTTCTCCGTTTGTTTCAGGTCATGGACTTAAAAGTGGGCCGGCTGAAAATATTACGCATGTAATTGCATTTGAATGAAACACTGGGAGAAAGCTGTTACTTAGAGTTGAAAAGTGGAACATGGTCCCACACCACAATAATCCTGACCTCAACTGGCTTTTCCACTTTTTAAAATGTAAAATAATAAATTGTATTTGTTTTATATAATGCTGTAGTTAAAGTTTCCCTGCAGACAACACTCAAAATAAGCAATACAAAGCCAATCTTATGGATGTAAATTTAATTGCTGCTCATAAGACCCATGGAGATTTATTTTTTGCTGACTGATCTGCCTATCTAAAGTGACCATTTAATTTCCCTCTAGAAGTGTTTAAAAAGCTGCAGCGGATATATTTGTGTCTGCCATACTCTCTCTATTTAGCTTACAGATATCAACATGGTCACTATTGGAGACACTTCTCTCTATTTCAGGTCCCAACTTTAGATTTAAAGTACAACAGAGTATCATTTAGACAGTCTTGGCCTTTTTGCATCTTATTCAATGTAGTGCAGAAGTTCCAACTTGTGTACACTGTATATGCAAGAGCTCCTTCATTTTACAACTCTTTCAAAAAGATACAATTTCTGCGTTCCAAATCAGATACATTTTATTTATAGTTTTTAGTATGTGCTGTTGCATGCAGTATGTTACAATGGTTACCTATTACTTTTTCATCATCACTTTTGATCATAAAACCCCTGCACAAAGGATTGTGGGTACATACAGTATTAGGACATCTTGGAACTTTTAGAACACATGCTAGATTTGTTTCAGGCATACTAATTACTATAGTAGTTTGAGTAATGGAATGCACAATAAGTTTGAAAAGTAACTGTTGTTCCTGGAGATGCCTGAATAAAAACACATTGATGTGTTTTGTCACTTTTTTACAGACCCTGTCCTTACAATCCGATACTGAGATATTCTCCAACCTGAAGATAGGTTTCAGACATCGTGAAATGATGATGAAAACAGGAACTTTGCCTTAACCGAAGTTTTGCTGTTATCCTCTGCAGGACATGAGCAGAATGAAGGGCTGTGAATAGCCTCCTGTGATTTGAGGAACGAGCCTTGATATCTGTGACCTCCTTGAGTAATATGAAACAGAAGCACAAAGACCAGTTGGACTCCTTTATGATACATTTTCAGGAGAATCTCTAATTAAGTCAGATTCAGTAGTGCGACTTTGTATTACTTTTTTAGTGTGAATTATTGTGTTGCTAATTAAGCACTATAAGTCAGCTAAGGGTGCTTCAGCTTACTTTCATAAACGTATTAAAGTTTTACAAAATCAAAGGCCTGTCCTCGACTAAAGAAATTCTTAGTCACCTATACGTAGCAACTTGTACATTTAGCCATTACTTTATTTAATAGACGGACATTTACAACTAAGGTTCACTACAAATATCAAGCAAATGCTGTTTTACCAGAGATGTGCTCATATGTGTCTTGGAAATAAATAATTCAGCATGAAAAGAAACGAAAACAAGCAACTAATGGACTAAATAACTCTTAGTCTAGACCAAAAAGACCAATTGGTTGACTCAACTGGAAAGGGGCAACCCTAGAAAATGCATGGTTTCTGTAGTGTAGGCTGGTCATATGCACCACATACCAACTGCTTTCAGATCAGCACATCATCAGCTTGATGCGTGCGGGCCCCTTACGCCCGGGGCCCCGATCCCTACCACACCAGCCCCCACATGTCTGAGGACCGTCGCCATTTAAAGTCCTTAAACTAAGAGAGAGGAAAACGAAAGTGACACCTTTTGAATTAAAACAAGCTCAACTTTAGGAATTTCGGCGTTCCTCTGATCTACCGCCATCCAGTTTCCTACATCAGCAAGATTACCAAGCAGCCGCAGTCAGGAGATCAGGGGGTCAAAGGTCACAGCACACAGACAATATTCCTGTGACCCATGAGTGATCATAGATGATTAAGAAGTGCTGAAAGGAAGTCAACGTCTTTTCGTCTTTGCTGGAACCATGCTACACGATAGGCAACAACAAACACGGGAGACGAGTTTACTCTAGAAATTCTCTGTGATATCACACGTGGGCACACTTTGTGCGATATTATCGCATGTCACTGCCCGCAAACGTCTACATGCATCACTGCTCGTTGGCAATGACGTGTTTATTTGGGATTTCTTGTCCGAGTCTCCCCCTAGATATCTGAAATCTAAACTGACTTCTGTCTGACATCATATGTACTAAAAGAATGAATAAATGAAAAGCTTTTATTTTTTCATTCACATAATTTAAATAATTAAGAACCTCGTGCAGAAGAGCCTGCCAACTTTTTGCCAGTTTATTAGGTACAACTAACTTAACTTGCTTTGTTAACTAGCTTATTTTCCCCTAATGTTCAATACAACTTGGTTTTTAGGTTCATGCATAGGATATTACATCACAGATCCTTTCTTCAAGCCATCTACAGTCTGCAATGTAAAATGACCCTGCAAGGGTACTGCGGGGCCGTCAGAAAAACAGTTCTGATACCCAATGTAGTTTTTTATTACTTTTCTCTAATCTTTTTTTTTCAGAAATGTTTAATAGATTGACTTCTTTAGCCCTCAAACATTGTTATGAAACCATAAGAAAATGTACAGCTCTGGAAAACACTAAGTAAACATAAAATTATCAGTTTCTCTGGTTTTGACTATTTCTAGGTATGTGTTTGAGTAAATCAATGTTTTTAATTGTATTCTATGAACTACTGACAACTTTTCTCTGTGTTGGAATTCAACAGACACTGGAATGGAGTGGCTGCCATACATCTAGAGATTGAGATTTAAGAATCATTTGGAGTGGTCGCTTAATTTTTTCAAGTGCTGTAGTAAGTATTTGGTTGTTTTGTCACACCGCAGAAAGATGGTCATCTAATAGTTTTAGCTTTTTATTATTATAGAACTTTATCATTGTGCATGTGTCTTATAATTTTATCATACATTTTTGTTATTCAAAATCCACTTTTTAAAAAATGCACCTGGTAATATCTTTCAGATAAATGTAGAAGAGTAAAAAGTGCAATATTTCATTCTTAATTGTACCATATGAAATACCATAAGATTGATTTTCTGAAGTAAACTACTGCCTAAATGTGGCTATATGGTATAATAGCTGCCCACTTTCTACCGATAGAAGAAAACCAAAGCAGTGACTCTGATACTGCAGGCACCTGTATTCTATGTGGAGGTAGTTACATTTTGAACCAATCAGCTGTCTGAAGTGACAGGAAGTCACCTGAAATGTCCTTAAATCACACGCTGACATCCGGTAGTATCTGGAAGGTTCTGAGCGACTGATGCTTTATTTGATACTTTGATATTAACTCGATCCGCTGAGACTTTACAGTGGCCTACTTTTGTCTCTGCTCTCCTCTGACTTTGCCATATCCGATTTAAGTCTTGTCATTATTTTTTCATCATCCCAGTATGATTTTTCCTTTTGCCCCAGTTGCCTTTTCAGTAAAAGCAAGATTTGCATCTTAGTGGATCTTAGCAACAGCAGAGGCCCGTTTGGCACTGTGTGTTTCAGAGTCACATTCACTTGTGCAACCAACATTTAAAGAAAACAACAACAAAAAATACAATTTCACATGGGCCCCAAAAAAAATCTATTGTGTATTTGGTCAGATTAAAACCCGTTCCAGGAAGATGTTTAGATGGGGTTGTAAAAACAGATCACTGATAGCAATGTATTAGTGGGGGATTAACACGACTTTCGCCCTGCTTTCTGTGAACAATAAAGCTTTAATCTAGGCTCCGACTGGGAGGCGTGGGCTTCAGGCCTGGGCCAATGAGGTTCCTATGTGAGGAGCATGTTCCCGCCCATGGGTGTCTCCTGTGTTGGTGCTGGGCCGGCCTGGCAGCAGTGGCAGTGACAGACGTGTCCCTAGGATTCCACCTGTCAGCCGCAAACGCACTAATCGACAGGCCTCGTATAACCCGAACTCTCCGCCACCTCTCTGTCAAATCTCCATCTTCTCATTCGCCTGACAGCCTCACTAGCCCACCCCCCACCCTCTCTCTTCTTATCCCGCCCTGACTCCGCCCATACACCAGCCTAGGTAAAAACACTAACATTTCTAAATTCATTCTGGTGTGTGGAATATAAAGGGTTTGCTTTAAGGAATAATCTTAAATGTTCTGTACAGCTTCACAAACCCCACCCCCCTCTCAGCTTTATTGTGACAGAGGTGGGCTTTAATGTGCAGTAGTAATTGGGTAGGAGAGGGAAAGACTGCTCGGGAGGAGGAGGCGGAGGAGGAAGGGTCATGGTCAGGTTTCTCATGGAGGTTACTCTGCATCTGTCTCTTAGCAACGACAGACCGGTCTTTGTACAGTCCTTGAGTTGATTGGTGCGTGTGTGTTTTTTTCTTTTTCTCGCTCCTTGGTGGCTGAAATGTTTTCTTTTTTTAAAAAGGGGCTCCTCGACAGACAGCCTTCCTCCCACATTCAATGCTTTTAAGAATTTGTTTATGAGCATCAGATGGAGTCTCTGAGGCGTGGCATGAAGTGTAAATGTGCATCGCTCACGAAGGAAACTGCATTTTAGATCAACGCTCATGCTGACTGTATTTAAAGGCTGGATGCTGCTGCAGCTCATCCTCCTTCAGCATCTCTAACCACTATCATATCCCCCCTTCTCTTGAGCCTGTGTCAGGAAAAGGGCAGCCCTGGGTCAGAGGTCAGTGGAAGGAGCCAGGGGAACCCCTTAATTCACACCGTCAGCCTGAAGACATCAGAGCAGGGAGCCAGAGTGGCATGATGTCAGTTTTACACATGGAACAGGATTAAAAGGGCAATTTGGGGACAAGGGGCAGAAATAAAAGAAGAATAAAAAAGCCTGTTCTCTTTCCCAGCAGCTCTGATTCAGACACAGATAGATGTATAGAGATACATAGAAAGATAATGTCACAATTATGGTTCGACTTCAGTGGAAATGTCTAGCCAGCCGCCTTTCCCCCAATATAACGAGTTTCCACCATTTAAATCAATGACAAAAATGTATTTAGTTCAGTGAAGTTATTTGTCCCTTAAAACATTAAAGAATGTTTTCCTCTGATCTGAGGAGGTTTCCATGTTAAACGTGTCCCACAGATTGTTGCTTTTGAACAGGCCACAAAATGTGGAATTACTTCTCAGATGTTTCAGTCTGCAGGTCCGTTTAATGCCAGCTTCATACAGATGGAGCTTCATTTCAGCCATGAAAGTGTTTTTCTATTCTCCTGAAACTACACAATCGCACAATAACGCCACGTATAAATCGAGGCAGTCCACATGAGGACAACACGTGAACTTGGATCGATTTATATAACATTAAAGGCGGTTGTTTTGTATATGTTCTGCTAAAAACCTCGAATAACTTGTTTCTAACAGTTTTAGGCTAAAATAAATCTGATTAAAAGCGTTATGTTAAGCCACTGTACAGTTTGTACAGACATTGTATAAAGAGGATAACGTCCAGGACTGGGGCGATTTACCAATGCCTTTATCAGAATACATCGCAAAGGAATACATCAATACTGGAAGTAGCCTAGCCTACATAAATTAGTCGGTAAATTAATGTGAAACGCGGGATTGTATTCATACAATTAAAGACTGGGTAGGCTATTAATGAGCTGTATGATGTTCAAATATAATTCTGCTGTATATTGAATAGGCCTATCACATTTTTTATTCAGACCATATCGTATTGACTTGTAATTCTGTTTATAGCCTAATTTGAAACTTTAACTCTTTTTATATTATCATACATTTATCAAGGTGTCGTTAACAGTAAAATTGTAGCAATACAAATATTATTGATCAGAACAGTACAACTGTTAGCCGTTTATATATATTTTTTATTTTCGATTTCCTTTTGAAAACATTATCATTCTACGTATCTAGACCTGCTTTTCACAACAGAAACTTGAGAACAAATTAAATTTAGATCTGAGGAAATGTTGAACTCCTGGCTTTTTGAACACGTATATTGCCACCGAGCTGGTGAAGCGTTGCTGAAGCTGTCTATAGGCCTATCGGAGCTGAAGCTGTGTATGATGCCACTGACATTTTGGGGGAAATAAAGCAGTGTATTAAGTTACAAATTATAAACTCAACTCGGTTATACAATTAGTGTTTGAAATGTAAAAATGTAGCCCATTGGCTTTATTAATATATGCAGTTAGAACACATATTATAAAGTAGCCTAACTTAATATTTCAGTAACAACATTTACCAAAATTGTTTGTGTCTATATAAAATGATTGCCAGCGCTTTCTTGTTTGAATAGGTTTCCCACATGAATCCAATTTACCGGAAGATATTGATTAAATGCGCCAAACCAGTGAAACACATTTTAAAAAAGCAACGGGGACACACGAGAGAAATAACATGTGATTTGGTTGACTGTCATGAGGCTTTGTAACGGAACAAAATTAAGTTTTACTGTGTGTGTTTTAGGACAGATATTAGAGTCAATCTTATTTGCCCTTTTTCACTTCGTTGCCCAATTTTTCTCAAACCTCTTCTTTTGATAAATCTGCAATTTATTACTGTAACATTTTGTTAACGAAACAATCTAAGAAGTTAATGGTGTTTAAATTAGAATTTGTGGAGGATCGTGAAAGAGTTTGTCATCATTTTAGATTTTGGAGTGGTAATTATTGGTTTAAAGCGTGCCATTGAAACGGCTCCAACGCGGCAGTCAGCACCACAGATAAACTGCAGGAGGGCAGCCACGGCGCAGAAAATAAACAATATTTATATATTAACATTCACATGAAATTTTAATAATTAAACTGAATGTAAAATTTGATTTTACAATGTTTTTTTAAAAGCTAAAACTTCAAAAATGGTGAGATAGTGTCTCCAATGTCTTCCCCGCTTAGGCCTATCAGTTATCACGTATAGACTATAGGAACTTAAGACATAATATATAATAGTACAAAAACAAAAACTATATATAGATTTTGCGTCAGAAATAATACATCGTTAAATCATAAACCATTACTCTTCAGGAAACTAGTTTACTAAAAATACATTTTAGGCTACTTGTTTTTAACACCAGTTTCCAGTTTTTAAAAAATGTTTCAGAAGCGTCAATGTCACAGAAAAGGTTTTAAATTAGTATATACATAAACATTAGAGTGTTGTACTCAAGAAAATTAGCACATCAATATAATAATATTTGTTCACCACCAAAAGAACAACAACATTTGGGTAGGATAAATATTATTTTTATCAAAATGTTGCATAAAGTATATTATATTGTTGAACATCTGTTATCATTGTGATATGTGGGCCTTAGCCTGGTTCAATAGCAAGTCCTCACTTGACATGATAAATGTTAATATTTAGAAAAACATGCTAAGAGCGATCAGATTGGCTACACGCTTTCAATGCCGAAAGCTGATTGGCTGAGTCCAAACCATGCTGCGCGGCGACTGCTCCAGCTTCAGTTCCCAAAAAACAGCAGAGCCGCGGCTCTCCCTTATTTATGACCGAGATCAATTTTTGTAAAATGACGTAAATACGGAAGCAAATGGAAATCCATTGGAATAACAGTGCTGCTATTTCCCTGCAGCCCGAGCTCAACTGATTTTCCTTCTCCTTTGCACCCTGTACTCCTTGGCATTTTCTTCTTTTGGACGTGTACGTGTGTGGGAAAATGCTCCATTGTTTTATGTTGGCCCTTTGGCCCAGAACACCCAGGGGCCGTGGAGCGCCCAGCTCCATCCTCCTCAGGGTAAACTGTTGTGACAGAGCACTCAGGGGCCCCTCATTAGCTCTCTGTCCACTAAGAAGCAAAGAAGCTGCTTTAATCCTCTATGTCCTCCTCAATCTGGCAACACAGACATGGATTATAATTCCATGTTCATTCAGCTCTCCTGTCTGATGCAGATTTTAACCACCTTTGTGAATTAATACAATCACTAATCACAAGAAGCACGTTTGTTAAGATGTGTTAAGTTAGCATCAAGCTATTACAAGTAGTATTAACTGAAAGTACTACGCTAATAGTTGAATCACTGTTTGTCTTTTTCCAAATGACTCCCTAAATACAAATATTATTTTGTGTGTGTTTCGATGGTTGTTTCATTATGATAAAGATATTTTAAATAGTGATTAATGTGCGAATAATGAACTTTGTCTGATAAGCATCTGCTTTTGACCTAAATGATACATCTCAGGGATTAATAGTTTGCATGATGTGCGTTTTGTCTGCATTTTAAATATGTTTCAGATGCAGGATGAAACCCATGCATAAATGCTGGAGAAAAGCTAAATGTTTCCTGCAGAGTTTTTCAAATAAGGCATGTAGTTAAATCTATGTTGGTGTCCAAATGAGGCTTGTCATTGATATCAAATGTCTAATTAGTGACAATATTGTCAGGAACTAAGTTCAGCATTCATGTGTTACCAATTCCAGTACACAACCTTGTGTACATGCTAACACACTCACAGGTTATACACATATTTTGTCCTCTCTTTAAAGTGGCGGCAGACATAAACAACATAGAATTAAAATGTCAAAATAAACCAAATACACTTTATTTATAAATCTTGAGTTATAATTTAATATGGTACCAATATGTTAACCAATATGCTTTCACAGTACATCAGAGTGGTTGTCAAAAAGAAGTAAACACAAATACACACACACACACACACACACACACACACACACACACACACACACACACACACACACACACACACACACACACACACACACACACACACACACACACACACACACACACACACACACACACACACACACACACACAAACACACACACACACACACACACACACGCACACGCACACACACTCTTTCAGTTCAGCAATACCCTGCAGTGGTCTATTGTGCCATTTAAGCGGCCTGGGCTCATAAATGCATGAAAATTATATTGAAATACAATTTGTACTTGCACTGGAAGTCTGTGTAGTGTTCAATAGGAGACTGTAGTTACAGAATACATTGGGCCCAGTGCTTTTAAAATCTCTTGGAGACAGTCAGTGTAAAAGAAATAAATGAAGGTTTTGTAATGCATTAATCATTAATCCATTATAGTAATAACATGACTTTCCCTGTAACAAGTTACCAGTCAAAAGAATAGGATTATAACCCCCTTTAACTCCGCTAAATAAGAAAAAAATGAATATTGTACAGCTATCTAATATTCCTTCCCTTTATCTATTTTGCCACATGTCATCATCTTTGTGAGAAATAACAGAAGAGTTCTATTTCTATGAGTGTCACTATTTACTACTTTGATGAGAAATGTGACGTTGTCAAAGGAGAACTTAAAAATATTGATTTTCAAAGGTAAAAAAACCGCAGATATTAAGTAATGTGGATTTTTTTTAATGGAAATACTAATGTGAGGACGTAATGATATTACATATGAAAGGAGTAATGCATTACTTGGAGCAACCTAACACTGATCGTGGGAAGTGCATTATCCAAATATATTGTTTTGCTCTTGTCCTTTCCATTCTGCCTATGTCCATAATGCAAACGGAGCATTAATCTCACTATTCGGTCTGTACACAATTGAGCCAATAGGTTAAAGTCAGATGATGTTGGGTTCCAAACACCTGCGTTAAATCTTTCTAAAAATGTTCCTTTATTTTAAAAGTGCCATGTCTGGAAGGTATGAAACAAAAAACAATAAACACACAACAGACGAGACAATCCCTGCAGTTTTCTCACTTGCCGGGGCAAAAAAATACGGAAAACATTTAAAAAAGGAACCAAAACATAATTTATAAGCACGATAAATATACACACAGGGTCCAATAAATATTGATTGTTATCCCAAAAACCAAAGACGGTGAGATGTCACCACACAGCAAAAGAAAAAAAGTCCGTCATTAGCAGTCATTTCATTTCGTCAAATATAGTTTTTCCCGAACAAGTACAAAAAAATCTGCCAGTGGGCAAAACGTCGGTAAGGTGGGTGAATTTATTTCAGGAACATTTTTCTAGAAACATGGGGACACAATGCAGCGTAAGGCGGATAACTCCTCTGGTATTGCAGGTGGTGTGAGAATATCATAAATTGAGATCTTATTTTTACATTGGAAATGTCTATAATTATCTCATAGCACTGGCAGTGTTTTTTCCTTGTTCTGAAGCAACAGAGATTTTACGGCGTACTGAAATGACTTGATTTGAGGTGTGGGACATTTTTCTGACCTTAGAAGCAGCACTGTGGCCAGTTCCTTCTATTGAATAGGCATGTAAGGCCAGTTGAAGCTGCTCCCAGTCAGCAGCATGTCCCTTATCAGAGTTTCTATGGGTGTTTTCCCCACCAGTCGCACGAAGAAAAGCTGCTCTATGACAGAAGAAGAGACGGTGCGGAGGGACGGCAAGCGAAGCAGTAGCTTCCCAAACCTGCTAGGCTGGTTGGGGTACTGGCTCCTCACGTACTCCTCTAAAGCACACTGGGATTTCTCCTGTAGACCCTCCACATGCCCCACGTCCGACAGACCACAAGCATCTACAGACGGAGAGAAGGAAAGTGGGACAAAAAAACAGGAAGGAGAAGAAGAGGTCAAGACCAGAGGTTGAACCAGGCGTCGAAATGATCACAAGCGTGGTGAGGAATGGTTTCATGCTGCAGGTACCTCCCTTACTATACAAATAAAGAGTGACTACAACATAGAGCAAAATAGGGGTGATAGAACACATACATGTTTTTATGTAGCGTTACAATAAGGCAAAAAAAGAATCTATAGAAACTAAAAACAATATCGGTTTTGCTCTTGTAAGTTATTATTATTTACTTCATCACAATTGCAGACTACGGAGCATTTGTGTTCTTTTTCAAAGGTATATCTGAGTAAGTCTGTGTGAGATAGTAACAGAAAAGTGAAGCAGGTTCATATGCAAATTAGTGAGATCTATAAAATTGCATTTTTAAAAACACAATAGCTTGAAGAAAATAAATTCTCATGTACTTCCCGTCATTTCGCTCCCATTAAATCTAGAAAACGATGTTCAGATCAAGAGATAAGGTAACAGTATGATTGTAACCGTATAAGACCTTTACAGACTGAGTGTGTGTGTGTGTGTGTTCTACACTCAGCAGAAGCCTCTGTTTGTACTGTATCGCTGCAGGCCGGATGACAGCAGCCAGGGTTAAAGAATGGTTTCTATGTCCCAGTTTGAATACACGTGTTGTTCAGATGTGCTCATGGGGCCTAAAATAGACCCAGTACACACACAGGAGACCTTTCTGTATTTTTTTGTCAGTGGCAACTCACCCTTTTGATGCTGCTCACAATCCAGCCATCAAACATCTGTTATTAAAAGGCTATGAAATATATATTACGCCTTTTGCTGTGCCAACCAGTTTCTCTTGTTTCAGAAAATAATCTGTTTCTCCAGTGTAACAATGTAAAGATATAGCAAAAATAAATACATCTTTGTGCGCTTCTAATTGAGTAATTTGTGTTTTAAACAATGGCATTCATTTGATTTTAATATATATATATATTTAAATGTTTTAATGCATTACTTCTTAAATAATTGTATGCAAAAATATAAAGCCCACAAATACATGATCAAATATCAAAACTGGTCAAAACAGTATATTTGAAAAATAACTTTACTGATACATCTTCTATCAAAAATACTAAAAGCTATGAAAAATGAATTTTCAGCCATGTTTTTATTCAAATGCATAGGCTTCTGTATAATGAGTGTTTTATATTTTTCGAGGCTGCAAGATTTAATGCAGTTTGTAAACCCACTTAATGCTTTTTAATAACTGTTATTAAATGCCAGTTTAAAATGTGTTTCTGCTGGACTATTTACTATGTAAAGCACTTTGAATTGCATTGTGTTGAAAGGTGCTATATAATAAAACTTGCCTTGCCTTGCCTTCATAATACAGAAAGACTGTGAGCTCATAGTTCATTTTGCAAGGTCAATAAGAGGTAAATATATATGTGTTATGTTGACAAGAATATTAATAGGAAACAAGATTGTTTTCTCTTTCCTGTATCTTTTTGCCTTTATTACATTTTTATGAAAATATTATTTAAGAAATTATGTGTTGTTTTTATCAGCTATTGTGTCCCATTGCATACAGTTATACATAGTTGCTGGTATTTAAGGCCAAATAGTCACTATCCAACCATCTTTAATTTTAATTTAGTGCATGCTGTAGCCAACTATATTACTTATATTAACTCGAACATCATTTTTGTGTTCATACTGGTAGTTGTTTGACAGGATATGTATCTGTTACTAACACTGCTATGCCTACACTTTCCAGATGGAAGCTTTGCATCTTTGAATGGTTGTGTTCAGATAAATTTGTGTTTACCTGTTGTGAACAGCACGATGGCCTTGATGCAGCTGTACTCTGCTGAGTCCACGTGCAGCACCTTGAGCTTCTCCACCTGCTCCTGGAAGACTCGGATGTGGTCCATGAAGGCAACCACCCGGTCCGCAGACATCGGAGAGGCGTGGAGCCCTGCGGCGGCCAGCAGCGGGGCGACGTGGACGGGCATGGAGCACTGGGCGGCGTTCAGCACGAACAGTTCGCTCCATGTCAGGCGGAGCAAAGCGACCTGGTCCGTCACCTGCAGGTCCGGGAAGAAAGGGATGTTGCGGGCCCACTCCACGGCGCTGAAGAGCATCCTAGCCGCCAGCTCACAGATGTTCTCGATGCCCATGATGTTGTTGCTCTGCAGGCACTGAGAGCCGAACCTGGAGGTCGGGTAGGGCTCGGCCCGCAGCAGGAGAGAGATGTATCCCGATAAATAGGAGTGACACTGCAGAGGGTCTCCGTTTGTCAGAGCAAACTGGCCGTGGTAAGACTGGGTGGGCAGTCTGCCTCTCTGCACAGCTGCAAAAAAAAAAGCAGAAATGTCAAATCAAGCTAAATGCGATAAAAACGAGAAAGAATACATTTAAAAAGAAACAGTTAACGATAGATATTTTTTTTAAGCAACCGAGATGTCAAAATGTAGACACAGAAATGATACTAGCTTCTTAGCTATGAGAGTTCATTTCTACGGTCAACAGGCTATCGTGGACTAGCTCTTAACAAATAGACGTGAATACGTGTTTTAGACAATTCCTGAAAACAATTCAGCTCGGTCCTGAAAAAACCTTTTATTATTTGTCTTCAAAGCCAAAACGGTTATATATAGCCTACTTGGAGTCATGCCCACTAATATTTGCTAGTTTCTGGCAAGTAACTTTGGTTGTAGCCTATTTATTTTCACTGTAGCCTTCACTAACTGTGTATTCCCCCCCCCCTGTAATTTTTGGTGCTGAAAACTATATTCGACTTTTATTCAAATGTTCAAGTTATTCTAACTTTTAAATGTGCACACACACACACACACACACACACACACACACACACACACACACACACACACACACACACACACACACACACACACACACACACACACACACACACAGTCACACACACAGTCACATGCATATCAATATGCTACATAATCTGCCAACAATATCAAGCACTCTAGTGCTAACACAAATACCTAGACAATCAAGCAAAACGTAGTAAAATGTGTGTAGAATTTAAACATGCGACATTAAAGCAGCCTCGCGCTGCTTGGGTCACACAATGGCCATGTTGGACGGACATAGAGCGGGCGAGTAGCACAATAATAAACACGCAGCTAGCTGTGACATTCTCTGATATCACGGGCTGGACAGTGTGCTAGGCTATGTAACGTAAAGAATATCTACGATAAATATGCTGATATACAATGGGAGTGGTCGGAAACATATTTGTAAAAAATCACTGAGTTTAGACAAAGGCAAACGGCTGTGTCCAGGAATAAATCAGGCTATGTACAAAGGTACTATATTTATCATGCAGAACATAACATTAATAACGCATACAAAATTAATTCGATACGTTGTGAACATTTATTGAACCATAATAGTGTCCAGGACCGTTTACTGCTGGATAATACGATTAGACAACAACAACATAAAGAGGACGCCAGCCGTACCTTCCCTCCTCATGCCGACTTTGAGGCATTTCTTGAGGCGACAGTACTGGCACTGGTTACGGTGGTGCTGGTCCACGGGACAGTTTCTGTTGGCCCTGCAGGTGTATGACAGGTTCCTCCTGACGCTGCGTTTAAAGAAGCTCTTACATCCTTCACATGTGAACTGTCCGTAGTGCTTCCCGCTGGATTTATCCCCACACACGATGCATTCGATCTGCTGGTTCTGCTGTTTGTCCATGGACGAGGAGGAAGAAGAGGAAGAGGATGTGTTGTTGTTGTTGTTGTTGGTGGTAGTGGTAGTAGTGGTGCTGGACGGATTGGGCAGCGGTGCGCCCTGGTGTGCTGCTGCTGCCTGGGGTATTTCCAGAGAAGACGCCGGGTTCATGTGTCCCGAAAGCTCCCCGGGCAGAGACAGAGGAGCAACCTGGGACACCGGGGAGGAGAGGGTCCCCTGAGAGTCCCTGACGCCCTCGGTGTTTCTCCACGCCACCATAGCCATGTCGATAGTCTCTGAAACTTTGAGCGCCCAACTTTCCTATTTTCTCAGCGACAATTGAACCGCACTATTTAGTCTCGTTAATTACTAACGCACCTTCAGGAACACTGCAGCATTGTCTGACAAAATAAAGTACAAGTTACAATTGAATAATATGAAAAAAGCTCATAGAATAACGGTGATAAAATTAAAGCGCGCGACTTTACAAGTAGCCTTTAAAAATCTTCAGTCACCCAGAAACAGTGTCGGTCTGTTGAAAATCCAAAAAGAAAGCTTCATTCAGACCGAGATGAGACACTATAACATCCACAGAGATTAACACATACAGTAAAGACGAAAAACACTGAGCCAAAATCCATCGAGTAAAGCAATGTTATCCCAAAAAGAATATACAATCTGTCTGATCCTTGTTCGGTCCTGTGTGTCCACTTTGAACAGAACACCGTGCGAGCAGATCCTTCACCAGAGATGGAGTCCAGGCTTTCCAGACGCTCCGTGCTCTCCCAATCAGTCAGAAGTTACATTAAAAAGACAGCGGAGGGGAGAGACAGAGAGGAGCTGATGGATGAGGATTTTGATGATGCTTTGCTCCGGGACGGAGGAGGAGAGTGCTGCGTCCTCACGTCTCGGTGACGCCTCTGTTTGGGGTGGGGCTATAACGCGAGGAGAAGCTGGTCTGGGATCAGCAGTGTGGGGCTCCGGTTGGATTTCTGTTGATAAACATTGGCGAGTGTAGAGTGAGGTCTTAGCTTCCCCTGAGCTGTTCTGGTAGGAGTGTGTGCTTCACATGATTTGCTTCTATATTTGCAGTGATATTGACAGACCATTGTCTGTCACACTGAAATATAATGAGAGGACATACTTAAACTCACACTTCATTAGTCTCACATGAGGAGTGCAGCAGATCCCAAATGCAGTAATTTGATGCCACCTAGTGTCATCAGTAAATTACACAGGAAATCACCTTATGACGCACTTGATTTATAGCTTGAGGAGATACTTGATTTTGTATAGTATCAGTTGGAAGAGGATAAATATATATTTGTTTTTAGGTCTGATAATTAAGGTGACTACATCTGTTATTGTAAGGCTGTTTTCAGTATAGGCATGTTATCTAAACGTTTACGACATACATGTTTTTATTAATTTTAAATAGTTACTTGAGTTTGACAAGGATTCCCTGCAGTGAGATGGGTGTCTCTCTTTCAAATAAAGGGAAAACAAGAAGAAGAAAAAGAAAAAACATTTAACATCTTAATAAAACATCTAATAAAAACGTTTGGTTATTGTTTTGCCTGGAATTGCACTTCAAAATAGTTTGATAACAATAAAAGACATTGGAGTCAAACACAAAGACTAACATAAGACTAACAAGTGTTTTTCTTTGCCATGCCTCAATGTTAAATCTAAATAGTAGTATGATTCAATCAATATCAAGTTCTTAAACAAAGACATTTTAACCCATCTGCCTACATTTAAAGATGAAGCCCATGCATGCATGTATGCATGGTTGAACATAGGCATTCACAACTTTTTTGCATGTCATTTGGAGAGTGTTGTTTTGCCATCTGTGTCTCACTACTTTTAGCTCCTGATGTGTTTCTTTACCAGGGTTGCCAAGGATGATTCCTGTCAATTGTGTGTTCTATTAAGAGATTATATCATCTTGATGTTCATGTAGGCCTTTTGGAAGCAAGTCATCGCCATGTGAAAATGTCTGCACGGCCCTTTCCGCGTTGACTCATGCTCCATGAGTCCCGAGGCAGAGTGTGTGGCACGTTCTTCCAGACGGCCAGCTTTGCAGTCATCCAGTGACTGCCCACACACAAAAAAAGCTCTGCTCCGCCTGTTAACAACACACACGGCTGACTTCCAAGACCAATCAACAGTGGAAGGTCAAGGCTAAAGTGTTTACAACGCTGGATACGGATGATGCATTCCTCCACGTTTAATTCCCTGAACTCTCCCCTATGTAGCGACAAGTCCAGTTACCATTAATCACAGATTTAGGAGTTTAGAGATGATAAATCCCCTCTTGTTTTTGGTGAACCGGTGCCCTTTAAGACTTATCACATGTGGGGAGCTGAAAGCTAGCCAATTGGAGATGAATTGAGAGAGAGTATGGCCAGGAGAGGCCTGCTGTGTGTGCAAAGCCACCAGGATATAACTGTTTATGGCACAGTAGGAGACAGTGGCTGACTAGCTGCCAGACAAACAAATATTGTACATATACAGCTCTTTTCTAAACTCATTACCCCCTCTAACCAACCAATGGCACCATATCAGTATCTGTTAAACCCACCAAGTGTATACAGTGGTGAAACAATAATGACAGTATGTGCTTGAAGATGCCAAATGAAGACCCATACACATAAGGATGGTCAAAAAGTGATGTCCCTTTCCTGAAAATGTACTTTTGTAATCTAAAATTAGCTATACTTCAGTGAAAAAATACATCAGAGGTAAAATATTATTGAATATTTTAGAATTGTGTTGAGATAGATTATTGTCTTCTAGGAAACGCAGTAGCACTCTTGGCAGAGTCAATATGTGTAGTGTAAGCTCATTATGCTAATGAGATTAGTGTTTGTGATCTAAAAGTACACTGTAGCTTCTCTCTCACATCCTTCTGCAATGTCCTACTGGTGTTTGTCAAAGAGTCAGTGAGCGTTCACATCCAGGAATGTCACGCCCTGACCTGTTGGCCCCGACAACGTAAAACAAACACAACATTATAGTTTGGGATAATGATACATCAGCAACTTTTTATGTCTGTAATGGTTTTTGAATGTGGTGTTTGTGAGTTTATCTGTGAATACACTGTGTTGTATGTTGTTGGGGGTCCTTGATCCCAAAAAGTCCTCACAGTTGTCTCAAAATACACATCACATGAATGCCATGAAAAACTCATTGTAGTATTGTTTACTTTTTTATTTATCTGTTATAATAATAATTATAATAATAATAATTTTTATAATTATTACATGAGAGAAAATGGCAGCAAAGAGTATGTCGAAAATATCCGAAAAGTCAGAACTTAAATTAATAACTAGTGGTAACTTAATGGAAAATGGTTATTTAAACTCAATTAAATAACTATTATTAAATAATAATCAAATAGCAGGCCATTTTTATACCAAACTGAGAACTTTTTGTCGGTTTTGTAGTCTGTGAATAACATTTTTTTAGGAGAAAGAGCATAATTTCTGGGAAGAATACATAGTTAATATGTTGTAAAAATGCGAATAAATGACAGACTACGTGGACATTTTCAGAACAAAACACATAGTATAGTATGTGGAAAAAATGCAAAGAAATTACAGTATAGTGAATAGATTTTTTCAGAAAAGACTACATCGTGTTAATGTCAAAAATATGCCAAAAAACGACATAGTATAGTATTTATATATCTTTTTTTTAAACACAACATATGTATGTATGTTGGTATGTTCAAATTATGCAAAACAACACAGTACAGTATGTCGAAAACTATAATAAAAAACGTCATGTCGAACGTTTCAGATAAAAACACATAGTACAGTATGTCGAAAATAAGCAAGAGAATAACGTATTTTAAAAAAAATTCTAAAGGAATTACATAGAAATGATAAGTATAACTCAATTCAATAGTTATTATTAACTTGTAAAGTTTTACCCAATAAAAACAATTAAAACTATTATAAATTAATACAAAATAGTAAGTTCAACTTAATTAAACAACTATTGTTAAATTAATGAAAAATGTTTATCAGTACAACTCAATTGTGTCAATTGTGTCCTGCATTGCTGCAAGGAGATGCACGATGGACACATGGAAAATGAAGTGCTTAAAGAGCATCTTGCAGGTTTTTATTTTTTCTACATTTATGCTTAAACTTGCTTGAAAGTTACAATTAAAAAAGTGAATGCAGGATTTGATATGTTTTACGAGACATAAGGGCAGGAATTCAGAGGGAAAGGAGCAATTTTGAGCTCTGCTCTTAAAAACTGCTTTTTTTTAAGGTCATACGTCAAACGCGTCATATTACATCACACAGGGGACACATCTCCGCTCTCTGACCACGGGTATAGTAGAGTTACGTTGAGTAGAGCGGTTGTGTTTTAAGGAGCTGGTATTTTTCGGTAGTTTTACATTGTATTTCACCATTTGTAATCATGGTGCAGTATTGTGTTTGTGCAGGTTGCACAAATACCAGCCTGTCAGGACATCGAGTCCACAGTAAAAAAGGACCGGAGCTAGCGTTCGTTCCTGGGTGCGTTGTGCATCCACCTCCCTGCAGCACATAGCCTACTCTCCACAGCTTTATCAGGAAACCGTATTACTTCTCTCTCCCCCCCCCCCTTCGCTGCTCTCTCTCTCTCCCCTCCGGTACACGGCACCGTAAGACAAAGTGTGGAGTTTCATTAGGTAACGCTGTGGTGGCTGTACTGCTCCAGCCGTCTCCTTTGTGTTTCCCCCTGTCTGTGTTGTTTGTGTGTGCGTGGTGGCTGTCACTCCTGGCTCCTGGCTCCCGGCTCAACCTCCACTCACCTGCTGCAATCAGCTGTGCACCCTCCCCGACTACACACCTGCTTTCCATCAAGCCATTTACAACGGCATATCAACGGAGGCTCCACAACCTTTCTCCGCCAGATCGTCAAGGATCAGCCGTATCTCGCGTCTCTCCTCCGGTACACAGCACCGTAGTGTGGAGTTGCATTAGGTAACGCGAGATACGGCTGATACTTGCGCATTAGTTTCTGTTATGGATCAGTATCAACAGTCCTGCCAGTAACGTTACTATATTATCAATGCTACTTTAGTTATAGCCTGATATATGATAGCTAACTTTACAATGTTGTGATGTGACGTTAGCTAACATTCTGTAGCTAACGCCGGTCACTCACCAAGATAGCTGCCCAGTTCTCCACTGGTTCTCCTCACACCACAGCTCAATTTCTCTCCGATGGCCGTTATTTCTTCTAATCCTTGGCTGCTCCTGGTCTCTTGGACGCCTAGCAGGCTCATAATTATAAGGTTGTGGTCCGTCATATGCATTCGAATATTCATGTTCAACTTCTTCTGTGTCTCCTGTGTCGAAACTAGCATTGGGATCCATGTTTATTAATACGTTACACCGGCCGCTCTCCCCCTTGTGTCCCCCGTGTTACGTCCCACGCGGGAGGTCACGTGCCGAGGCTTTTTAATGCGGAAGTGAACATTTCTTACAAAAACGACGCCCGATGTCACTGTAGTGTATATTTCTGTATATTCTTTTGAAAATCTAGTGTATTCATCATTTTCCTACACATTTATTCACAGGTGTCTTTAACCTGGAAGTTGCTCTTTAAAAGTTCCAGTGCCAACAGCAGAGGAGAGAAGTCTCTGGTGCTGGGGCTGCTGGTGTTTCTGCCTTTCAACCTAGGATTATTATTTGTATATTTTGTTGTTCTTGTAATAAATGAATTTGACTGTTTCAAAGGTATTCTTCTGTGGTGTATTTGCTTTAGTGGTAGAATTTTATTGTTGAAAAAATGCTAAAAAATGACATATTATAGTATGTAAAGAATATGCATAAAGACATAAGACATCATCGTAAGTCACAATGTTCAGAAAAAACAACATAGTATGGAATACATTTCAGAAGAAATTACACAGTATACTATTTCAAAAATATACAAAATGTCATCATAGTATGTATGTTGAAAATATGCACAAAAAAAACGACAGTCGACATTTTCTGATAAAAACGTTCAAGTATAGTATGTCGAAAAAAGGCAATAGCAATGATATAATAAAGTATGTTGAATATTTAAAATACCTTCATAGTACAGTGTGTTGACATTTCAAAAAGAACAACATAGTAAAGTAAATATAAAAAACACTGGTATATTATGTCGAAAAAAATCACAGAAAAAAACTTCACAGTATAGTATGTGGAAAGCTAAATCGAGTAGTATGGCAAACATTTGCAAGAAATTACACAGTATGTCGAAAAATAGCTGGACTTTGACGGCGTAGCAGTGGAAGTGGAGGCCATGGTTGCATATGATGTTACTGAGGGGGAGAAGGTACAGGATAAAGAGGAGAGGCCCAAGCACTGTACCTTGGGGGACACCTTGGGACAGGGTAGCGGGGAAGGAGATGCAGATGTTGATGTTGAAGAACTTTGGCCAGTATAAGTCAGGATAGGGCAGTATCTATGATGTTGATGGAGGTTTCGAGATTGGCTGTTTTGATGCTGTGTTGTGAACGGAAGTTGAATTGGAATGGCACATACAGTACAAGTTATAGGAGTTGAGGTGGGTTTTCAGTTGGATGGAGACTACGTGTTCCAGTATTTTTACAGAAAAGGGAGATTTGAGATGGGTCGGATATTACCCTTTTCTCCAGGTTTTTGGAGGATGGAGGAGACAGTAGCCAGTTTTAGTGATTGTAGAATGTAGTATGTCATAAAATGTCATAAAAAGTCCTTATTTAGGCGACACAAGGATATGATCTCTTAGGCTTATCAAAGCTGATTCCTATAATAAATTGTCAGTTAGACTGGCACATCTCATCTACTGCTTCACCTGTGACCATCGCACCAACTTTCACCGTTCATTAACCCCAGACTGCCGATCTCTGACTCGCACCACCGTTCACCATGTGGAGGATTACATGCCTGAGACGCACATTGTGCTACAGGTCAGTGTCCAATGATAACCCACACTGACAGCCTTCCTAGATGTAAGTAGAGTCATCCTGGCAGAGTGCACGGATCCTTCATTAAGAATTGAACAAAGCCCTATTTAACCTTTGACCTCACTTAGACCATAACTCATTATCTGGATTAACACACATAGCGGTGTAGATTTTGGACTGTTGTTTCCTTTCAAAGAAGCAGCATCAGTAATTATAATAAAATTAAAAACCCACAAAAAAAGTTTTTATGAAGGATGAATTTTTGCCATAACCAAGTAGTTTAGTAGCTTAACGTAGCTTGGCATAGTTTAGCTTACCTTGCTAAGTATCCAAGTAAACAACCAGACAGGCTGAAACAAGAATGAAAATGTGATGAATAAAAAAACATTTATAAAGTAAAATAACATAATACAATATGACCCATGCATCTAAGGATTCATGTGAGTGTACCAACAATTTCTACGTTCTATTTACCCGAGTGTCTTGGCCTGGTTGGGGAGCAACAGTAAAATCAACTAGGATTTGGGGTATCCTTGTCCCTGCTCTGTTGGTATGTGAGGTGATGCTGGAAGGTTTTGATGTACTGGATGCTACAGTACATTTGTTCAGACGGCTGTGATAAGGCCAGGAGAGACACAGGCAGTTGGGGGATTGTCTGAACGACATGAAAACACACGTTTTTCTCTGTGCTTCTCAAGATCAGGTGGCATAAAGGACTGCAAGTCAAAGAGTCTGTCCCCTTGCATCTATCTTGGGAAATATATAGTTTTCCAAGAGGATGAGAGTTATGTTGCATACTCCTTTAAACTGGCAATGTGCATGGAATATAACGGTCTTACTTTGGCACTTAAAGGATGAAATGGTGAGATTTTGCAACCAACACAACAGACACAAACAATCCCTCTCACTTTTTCACTACAGGACCAAATGTCATTCAAAGGCAAATACACTTCTTTTGTCCTTCACAGCAGCACACTTCCTCAGACTGCGCTCACTGCCCGACGTTTTTGATTGATCATGTATTTGTATCTATTCATAGAGGCCAGATTCATCATTCCAATTTGTCAAGTTACTGGAGTTAATTAAGTGCAGGAGAGCCGGGGAAAAAGAGGACAGCCTCGTGTTTGGACTCATCTGAGGTTTTCCCTTTCTCACCTCGGCTCCAAACGAGCAGCCAGAGCTTCAGTGGGCGACAGGAGCGGCTTGGCACCATGGGTAATTAGTGTGATGAATGCTTTAGTAGAAAAAATAGTGGCAGTCGCCTGTCTCGCTCATCCTGTGGCTGTGCTGTCGTAGCTCAGGGGCCACGCGCTCATCAGGGTAATGGATGATTCTGCAACAGGACCATCCCTCAACCAACAGCGCCACGAATGCTAACAGGAAACAGAGTTTTATAGGTTTCCTCCCTGCCTCAAAGATGGTGTCTTACTTCCCTAGGCATCTATACTAGTAATGGATGTCAAATGCATGTTTGGAAGGTTACTGACAATCAATAACTCTGGAAATATGTAATCAGCAAAGTATTTTTCCAAGAAAATGCAAAGGAATTACAAACTATAAAACATTTCGGTATTTATTTCTCCCAATAGAGCCTCTCAGGACTGTATATGTAGATATGCAAACATCTTCATACTAATCCTCTGAGGGATTATTTTCACTGCCTGTGGTGCAGATCCGTTGCTGCTGAAATGATGGATCACATTATTAGATTAGAAGAGAGCAAGGACAGCTAGCAGCTGGATTTGCATTTCACATCTTGTATATATGGACCTTTTCTGCATGGAAGCCATAATTGGGCTGTTATCACTGAGTCAGATTGTTTCTTTTAAAAAATGCAGGGAACCTTGCAATAAATCAGGTCAGCTGTCGGAGCCATGTCACAAGACATCCATTAGTCAAATATGCAGAATAACCCTTTTGCATACAATGTAAAGAGGAATAGATAGTAATTTATTTGCAGCAAGAGGAGTCCAGATATCCTCATTTGTCCAACAAACGAAGGGCATATGGTGATTTTGTCTTTTGGATGAACCTGAAGGCGGAGGCAGCCATGACTGTTTGGCTCTTTGAGTTGTCATTTCAGGATCAGCTAATGGCCTGTGCTTACTCTGTGCCTTGACTCTTGAACCCACTGTGACAGTGAATGATATGCGGCACGTAAGGCTGGATCGTAAGCCATGTCATCCGTGTAGTGGAAGCTGAATGGGTTGACTGTCACAGACAGGTAATCCATAGCTACAGTATATCAGAAAAAAACAAACAAGATGAGAGAATTGTTTAGATAGCAGGCCAGAGCCACGACTAACAGACCATGAAATACAGCCAAGGTCGTGAAAAGGTTACTCCTGGGTCCAGGAGGTGAGACTTTGGGGATGCGGACACGTCAGTTCAGCAGTGTCCTCAGGTCAATGTGAAGACAAGTGGAAGACACATTTCTCTGTCAGCATGCAGAGAGCCCGCACGGGTTCAGGCTTTCGACGTGAAGTCCTAAGTCATTGAGTCAATAGCCAAGGAACATGACACAACCTCTCACAGTCACTCGGCATCAAGCGGAACAGGGAATGGCATGCTTTCCATTTCACTGCACCGTGGCCCCTGCAAGACCCCGTCTGCACTCGAGAAACAGGAGAGCTCTCAGCCCCGGCTCTCGCATATAAGCAACGCTGAGCCCTGGCCCCGACCATGGCTCCCTCAAAGCAGCGGTACAAGGTGATCCACCGGTCAATCCATAACCCCGGTTATTATCCCCACTGGCTGCCGTAAAGCGCGGCAGGGAAGCCTGTGGATAACCACAGGGCTTGGATGACAGGGAATTTGATCATGGCAAAGCACAAGCACATTTCAATTAAACTGATGTCAGGATTTATCTTCTTCTGTCAGTGCGTTTAGACGGGGAAGAAATAACCTTTCGCCCTAATTAACCAAGCATTCGCCCAGTGAAAACAGCCCTTTATCACAGGCATGGTATACAGGAAAGCGAATCACATTGCATCGAAAAACGGTTGAACATTTTTAAATGGAATTTCTTATTTTCTCCAAATCATTATTGCACAATGAGTGACCCTCATGTCATGGTATGCAGATGTACATTTGCTCTTAGGTTTCCTTAATAGATTGTTTGGTTGAACTACTTTTTCGTGTCACGATATATAAGGTGTCATTTAATGAATTTTAACTGAACAATAACTGAATGAGTTTGTTTCACTTTTAGACCAGCAGGGGTACCAAATCTATGAAGACTGCTGCAATAAGTACGTTAATTAACTGTCTCATCGATGTTTGTTTGAATGAATATGATACTATTAACAATCATATTATTCCTATCAGCTGTCAATCACTGTTATGATTCACATATTCAGTATTATTATTAAATAAACTATATTTTTTGGAGGAGTTAATGATGAATGTTCTTCAAGATGCTTGCTCACCCTCCTTCAAATTTGAAAGACAAGTAATTATATCATGTATCAACATTCAAAAGATTCAAACGAACAGTTCAGCGCCCCACGACTTTACTGCAAACAGTTACAACCTTGACTTTACATCAGAAAGAACAAACATTAAAGAAGTAACTAACTGCATCAGTTAGGGTTAAAAAACGTGTATTCAGCTAAAACATGTACATCGCTGCAGTTATTATCCAGTGGAAAGCCCTTACCTACTGGCCTAGTTAAATCAAAGTGTTTACTTTTTTTTGGCTGGGCAAGACACCGTCTTATTTTTCTTTCTCAGGACTTAAAACTGTTTTCTGGGGGCAGAACCCCACAAATAAAAAATATATATACACTCATACAAGGTCATCATCTTAACAGTTTTTTAAGCTCATCGAGTCATCCGTGAGCAGAGTGGCATGTCTATTACAGCTGAATGCGGCGATTACCATTTTGTTCAGCAAAACGCCTCACAAACTTATTAAGATCAACAGCTTTAGTGCGTTTTGATTCAATGCTGAGTACAGCCAAACTTGACAGTCTCTTCTCTGTCATTGTAGACCGCAAATACCTCATTCCTTCCCTCTGTTTGGGTCCGAATGCTTCTCGTTTTGCGCTGTCCCCCAGTTCACATGAAATCGCCGCCAATCATATTTCCAAGCTCCCGCCAGGGCCAGGGGAGGGGTTACAAGACTCGCGTCTTGTGCTGCATTCAGTTGCACTCGGACATTAGAGATTTTCTCTCATAAATGTCCGATGAGCCACAACTTTTCTTTCAAAACAAAGATGCCAACTGGGGTGGCAGCTGGGGTGGCAAGGCTATTTTTTAGGGTGGCAGTTGCCACCCCATGTCACCCCGGTAACCCTGCAGGGAGGCATATTCATAATAATTTGACTGAATATTGCTAATGCTTCTGTGCCTTGCATGGTTTTAGCCACAATGGAATGGCTCGAGGGATGGCAAAGTTGGTTGGTCCACCACTTTGGTCAAAATTATAATATCTCAAAAGATATTAATTGGATAGTCATCAAACAACCATTGTCCCCAGATGATGAATCCCAATGACTTTTGAAATACCTTGACTTTTTCTCTAGCATGGCCATGAGGCTCACACTTTTTCTCAATGTCTCAACAGCTATTGGATAAACTCAAGAAATTTGGAAGAAATATTAATCCCCCCCAATCTAAACGCCCATGGTGTCAATACTCTACAGCCATACATTCTGTAATTAACATTATCTTCTGTCTATTGCCGCTTTAAAATAAGCATGGTAATTGTCACTGTGCCTGAAAAGACAGGGTGCATTCGCGCCTAATAATCCGTTTTCTGGTGCGCACCAGACGACAGTTTGTTACATTGTTTCATTTTTCAGAAAGTTCAGTTTGTGTTCACACCGGTTCACACGGGCAAAACTCAAACGGACTATGAACTTTAAACACAAGGCATGTGCACGGAAATGCTGTTCAACCATTGGTCAGACATTAAGGGGGTAAACACGCAAATCCCGGCAATTTCTACCGGAGCCTCCGCCATGGAGCATCGGCACTTTCGGCAGGTTATTCTCATGCTGCTGTTAATCTGGAGATCAACAGACACTAGCGGCCCGCGCATATGATTATATATAATCAGACAACGTCCGTTAAAAAACATTATAACACATATAACGAGAGATGTTCTGCAGTAAGGAGGGGCGTTTCACCGACGACAGGTGTTCTTACTTTTATGTAGCTGACGGAGAATTTTTACTTTACACGACACTGTTCAACACTTCATTCTGCTTCACTCTTTAACTAAACAACCGCGGATGTCTTGAAAGACTCTTTCGCTAAAGATTTTGAAGATGTCCGCGTTCTTGTGACACGTAAATACTACGCTTCCTATGTTTTGGTGCGGACTGCGTTCACACCAGCAATGAACCGCTCCAGAGTTCGCAAGCAAGCGCTCCGAGATCACCTATTTTAGCGGACCAGAGTCCGGTTGTTTAGTTCACTTAAGAGGTCTCGGATTGTGTTCACACCGACCCAAATGAACCACACCAAGCGGCTAAACGCACCAGGGTTCGATTCAACCGGACTATACAAGGCAGGTGTGAACGCAGAGAGCCACAATGACTCTGGCTGCAGAACTGTTTAACACAACTTATCATCTTGACGTGTTAGCACTATCTAGTGAAAATATTTCTGGCTCGTTTGACAGTGTAGGTGTCCCATGGGTGAATAATTGATGGGATTCATGCATACTAAATATGAAAACTGATATTTCAATGGTGTGAAATCCACCTCTCAGTGACAATGAGTTTCAGCAGGAAATCATCATAATTGTGAGGCAAAGGAAAATGTCATTTTAAAAACAAAAATAGTATATTTAATGTATTTACAATAAACATACAATCATGTAATCTTTTTCAAGAAATATACAGAACATAAAACAGCATATCTAAAAATCTTTAGTGATGCTTGGAAAATATAGGTGATGTTTTCTTATTTCAATGCCCTTTTCTTTTCAAAGGTCCCCTGCAAAGAGCAATGAAATTCACACATTGAATATCACCCACAACATAAGCAAACACATCACTCTAAAACCGTCACTAACATGGTTAGCACGTGGTTTCACTTTAATCAAAGGCAACATGCTGCCTAAAGTTTGCTGCCAAAATAACATCCGTCATTTACATTTTTTTTTTACCATTCGTAATAAATAAATGATCGCAACAAAAACAAATCATGGGACTATTTACAGGTTAATTCTCCATTGATGTTAAAAATGTCTCTTGAATGATAAAGCTCAGGACTTTTTTTGCCCAGAAATGTCATATTTTGGCAGTAAACTCTTCATATGCCCATACTTCTGTCACTAAAGATTCCGCTATAAAAGTCAACCTGCTGTTACCACCAGGCAAGGTCATCAAAAAAGAATAATGAGACAAATAGGATGTAAAAAAACATTTATGCTCCAAAGTTATTTTCTCATCACAAGGCAAAACAGTCCTGTCGCCGCAGGTGAATACAAGGTCAAGCGAGCGCCGTCACTGACCAGGGTTGGCTGGCCAGCGCGTTAGACAGACCTAGAATATGTTGGCTTTTTCTTTGCAAGTGTTGAATACACTGCACAGGTTGATATGGCACACCATCAGGAAGTCTCAGAGTAGAGCTCAATATCCAGGCACAGGTGCAAGACTGCTATCAGTGAAGACCGGCTGATTTCTCTACAGTCAACCTCATCTAGCCTACTTTACAATGTCAGGCGGAGGCTCAACATTGGTGCCACTTGTTTCAAGCAAAGTTTTGTTTTTGGTTGGACCAAAGCAACAAACAGTTATCAGCTTTGCCACTAATGGAAAGAGAGATTAATCTAAAGTAGACAATACCTTCACTAGTAGAAAAGTTCTACATATTAACAGTTATTACACCCTAAATAATATGGTTTTCTAGACCCATATACAAAACTTTATAGGCAATATGTTTTTGGGACACTTTTTGTATGATATGGTAAAAGTAAGTGGAGGGATATCACAGAAAGGCTACATACAGCTGGAGGATCTGCTCTGAGCTCCAACTTGATAAAGACAAAGTTCTCTGCAGGACATTACAGAAACACTTCTATGGTGTCACTTTGGCACTTGTATGGCACTATTATGCACAGAGGAGTCAGCACTATGACACACTGGACGTTACAGATATCAAAGACAGCGCCATCTGTTGGGGGTTACGGAGGAGGAGCTGGTGGCCAGCTGGTAATGTTACTTAGCAGCCTTAGAAACTGTCTTTGCAATTGTTTGTACATCTTAGCAAAATGTCCTGCCGTCCTGTATGTCCTGCTAGGAGCCAATCTTCCCATCAGTCCAAATCTTTGCCTGGAAACTGTTTCAAAAAATAATCAGTGCCTGAAAAATCATTCCATTTTAAGTATTTAAGTTTTACTACTAAAAATCTGTATACTCTCTTCTCACATCACAGCAGGCAGACAGTCTGGTCTGGCATGGCTCTGTGTAGGTCCACTGTTGATCTCCAACATTTTCTAACAACTGTCTTTTCCCCCCATTTTATATATTATTTAATATTTATGATGCTGAAGCATCGTCAAAGTATAGTTTGAATCTTATACTATTAGTTAATTGAAGTGCTAAACTAAGAGCACACGAGTAGTTTGGATCGAAGATAAATTCCACAAAAAAAGAGCTCATAAAACTTGAGCGTTAGCATAAAATGAGACTGAATCATGGAACTTTATCTCAAAAGAATAGTCAGATATTTTAGGAAAATATATTTTTGGCGAGCATTAGATAAAAATATCCTCTCTCGTTCCTGAATGGTAAATATGAAGCTACCGCCAGTAGGTGGTTAGCTTAGCTTAGCTTAGCAGTACACAGACGGAAAAAACTGTGGGAGGAAAGCTAGCTTGCGTCTGGTAACGAAATACACCTATAGTAGATTCAAAGCTAGTCTATTAAGACCTTATGTCTAATTTGTTCAACCTGAAAAAAAAAGAAGACTTTAACTCATGGACAAGGCAGGCTAGCAATGTGCCTCTATTTACATTTGTTATGTTAAGCTAATCAGCCACTGGCTCTAGCTTTATATTACCATACAAACATGAGATTGGTATTATCTTCTTGTCTAATACTTGTCTAATACTGGGCAAGGGACTCACCATGTAAAACCACATCTTTAACCCCCACCTTTAACATCATAGGGAGTACATCTATAGCAATGGTGACATGGACAAAGGTCCATATTTTTGATGCAAAACATATTAGATACTTACAAAGTAAGCCAAGAAAACCAATATTCTCTATATAAACTTGATATGTCAGAAATCCGAATCCCAAGGAATTTGGCAAAAAAAAGAAAATTCTGTTTAGACAATCGCTGCAGTGTGAGTGATTATGAGTCAGCTGAGGTTCGCTAAAAATGTTCAACATCACAATGCAGTATGCATTATAAAGCTTTTCCATGGTCTAAAATATAATTTGGAGGCCATTGTAGTTACATTTAAATTTAACCGTAACCATGGCCGCCAAACCACAGAGTCTGTGCAGCTTAGTGACATACTGAATATTTATTTGTATCATTGCATGCATTACCAGCATGCTTTAAATGAACAAATTATGTCCGGACACTGTGCGTCATGCTGTGCTGTGTCTGCTGACAGCTAGCCCATCACAATCATCACGTCTCAGTGCCCTGACTTGGCGTTCCCCTTAAATGCCTTCACACTCTCAGTGTGTACGCACGTGTGAGCTTTGCTGCTGTAACTGATTCTATTACTGAAGACCCCCTCCCCCACAGCCTCCACCTGCTCTGACCCCACGGCATCCAAGTACCCTGGAGAGTCTTATATGCAATGGTCCCTGCTTGTTATTTATCCTGGTGCTGTGTAATACATGCATTACTGCTGCGGGGGGGGGGGGGGGGGGGGGGGGGGGCGTCCCCAGGAGTAGAATACCACGACCAATTGAAACTGTATTTCTGTCTAATTTTGTGAGTGTTCCTGGCTGGAGTTATAACGGTTCTACGTGTCAAATCGGTGAGAGTGGTGAAACTGAATGTCACAGATTCAGTTACTGAATCGGCATTCATTGTTTGACAACCAAACCCCTATTTCCTCTCATAGTCCATTGCTTTTAATATCGTAAGCTAAACACCTAGAATTTCTTTGTTAAATTTACTTTTAGAAGTTGGACCTAATTTGTTTACATTTTAAAGAGAAAACACTGACTATAAATAAATGCTGTGAAGTAAAATAAAAATAAAAACAGTCTTGTCCAGCATTCATAGTAAAACTCCACACTATGACACAGTAAAGGGATAATTAATACATACTAAGTCAACACTCATCTACCTTCCACAGATCCTAAAAATACCCAAGAACAATACAGGCCAATTACAGTGAAATGTATCGAAAAACACTTCATCATTATTTTTTTAAATCTGAGCAATATGTGCAACTCAAAGTGAAGAGTTTTGTTCCAAAATGAGATATCCACCCTTTGCCTCTGCTCTTGCCAAATACAAATCAGTTTTTTAAATCTATAAATATTGTGGTTGTATAAGATATAACAATGCATGATTTATGAAACTGTCATTAATCTTCCATTAGTTTGTTTTTAATGAAGAAGGTTCCATAATATACATTATATTTACTTTCACATGTTGCCCATTGCTTTATTATTTCCCCATTATTCTTAATTATTCCTTCCTACTTATTCTTCTTGTTGCTTCTTGCTTAATTGGCCTCTGTAATCAATGCATATCTCTCTTTCATTATTTGTGAAGTTAAACAGCTGAGTGAGATCTGTATGTCTGAAAAAGTGCTGCAAACATGAGCTGAAATATGATCAGCTAATGATAAACACCAAAGCTAAACTGCAATCATCATAAACTGTCTAATAAAGCTTATGCAAATAACACATTTCAGATTGCTGCATCTCAAAAAGCTCTTATCTCCTTATAAATCTGAACCTAATGACTGCAATTTGAACTGAGCTGTTAATGAAGTTGAACTAAAGAAGATGTCTGAGGGGCGTGCTGGCTGATTAGTGGTGTTATTAATTAACTACTGAGTCATTCCTTTCCCAAAGTCAATCTATATTCTACTGCCAAATTAAGTTATGTGAAAAGCAAAAAAAAATGTGAGTCAGTTTATGACAAAAAAGGACCAGATATCTGTATTTTAGCAAAAAAGTGCAATGAGGATATAGAGCATTTTGGGAACATCTCTTAATTTTTTTCAATATGTCTGATGTTTTAGGTGAGAAGACCCTTACTGAGAACATTCTTCTACACTGATACGACACCAAAGAAACATCAGATCAGTATCACATTAACAACCTCAGCTCCAGTCCCGGTGCAGACCTCCGCTATAAAACTGACTCCATTTTGTCACTCATATCTTGGTCCTCCAAGTGGTAAATTAACTTTGTCCTGTTGGCTGGGCTCTGGGTGATCTCCTTGCCCAAATTGTCCAGAGTCACATTGGAGGCGAAGAGTTCGGTGGGCGTGAGGTAGCCCTCGCTGTTCTTGATGTATTTCCTGTAGTTCTTTCTCAAACACTGCCATGTGGTGGCGTACAGGATGAAGGCAGAGGACTTGAGGGCGATGGCGATGCTGACGTACAGGTGCCTGTAGGCCACGTTGTCGTACAGCATGCAGGCTCCCTTCTCTCCGCAGACAGAGCTCCAGAACAGACAGGTGGAGTCGATGCCCATGCCGAAGATCAGAGGGGGGGGGATGAAGCCTGCAGCAAGAGAGGATGGTGCACAGAAAGCAGGTGAGGAGTTCAACAAGCATAGCATTTGCATGTGTCTTATATCCAGACAGATGAGGTTAGTTTTAAAGGGGCCCTTCTATGCTCTTTCCAGGTTCATATTTGTATTCTCTGCCTCTACAGTTATTGTACATGCTTTAATGTACAAAAAGCAGGATAAGAAATATAAAGATATGTCTTATCCTGCCTGTGCCTGAAGAAAAAACTCCCTCTGTAGACCATTTACATGCATAAGAACCTATATAACACACTACAGGAAAGGGAAAACCCCCAAAAGCATAATAGGGCTTGTTTAAAGGAAATCCCCGATTTTGAATGTTTGAGTCTTTTTTAATCATTCAATCAGGGCAAACTCTTTTTAATGAAATCAGTGAAAAGGAATTTGAAAGGCTAAACGCCAACAAACACAAACCCGGTTTGAAGCAGATTTGTTGTTACATCTATAATGATGTTTACTGTACTGCTCATGGAAACAGTCTAAGGACTTTTTTGCTCATGGAAACAGCCTAAGGTACGCACCCTCTGAGAGACCTTCTAGCATTTAAAGGAGAGTAAATGCCAAATATTCAGCCATCAAAACCCAAATGGCACAAGGTAACCAGAGAAAGGTGCATAACATTACTTTAAGGTTTCAACGCTTCAAGGTAAGTGTAGAAGCGGTTTTGTGTCGTAGGATTTTGTGGGGGATTATATTTGATTGCAAAGTAGAAACTGAGAATACATCGGCATGTAAGCTTTCATTCAAGACGTCATATTAAAGTTACCAAGATATTGTGTTAGACAAAAAGATGAAATTGAATTATTTTGATTATTGAATCTGTATTTTATTTATATTGAATTCTGATTATTGTATTTTACAACGCTCTGGATTTATACGTACATTTGTATGTTGACACTAGAACCGCCAGAGGTCGCTGTATACCTAAAACCGCCAACGGTTCAAATTTACCCACCATTGATTTTCAAGGTACAATTTTATTTTATTTATCATGTAGAAAAGTGGGTTTTGATCGCACAGGGATGAAACTTATACCAATATAATCTGTTGACTCTTAGCTTTTCATATGATATAGTTTGTGCAGATAGCATGAAGTATAAAATATCGCTACCAGTACTGATTTAAACGCTTGGTGTTAGACTTGTGTTTTGTTTAAAAATCTCTCTATCTCTCTCTCTATCTATCTATAACTATCTATCGATCTATCTATAACTATCTATGTGTCTATCTATCTATCTAACTATCCATCTATCTATCAATCAATCTATCTATCTCTCTCAATCTATCTCTCTATCTATAAGGAAAAGCAGTAGACAAAAGGCGTTGCTATAGCAACAGGTCATGTTTACGCTGCATTTTCTATGAGGTAAATATTACCCGCTGGCGGATATAGGTATAAATGGCAATTATTTTGGCGATTTTTTCAATCTGACTTCATATTGACCATTTTTAACAACAGAGGGTGCTACATAACACACTTTCAGGAAAAGTCACTTGAATATTTTATTGAAAAAAAGTTACATACAATCAAAAAACAGCTGCGGGTAAAATTGACCCGTTGGCGTTTCTAATGTTAAGATCACACAAGTCAGAAACAATCCTTTGCAGCCACAACTGGAATCTAATTCTACATATAGTATCATACTAAGAATATAAGTTAGCCTAAATGAGCAGACATGAAAAACAGAAGAATATATTAAATGCATTACCTATCAGTCTCAGGAGTAGGAACAGAACTCCAAGGGCGTAAGACTTCAGCTCTGGATTTACAGTTCTGAAAACAAAGGCAGATTGGAAAGACAGGAATGAGCATAATTGTATTGTACTGCTGAATAAAACAAAAATAAATCGGCGTATTTCTGTCTATAAATGAATAAGCAGTATAGCAGGTAAAATAACAATATAAAAAGTAAAAGTAGTCATTCCAGATTAGCCCATTTGGTACCACTTTACAATAAGACTATACCCTTATAAAGGGTTTACGAATAGTTTGTAATTAATTAATTAATTAGGTTGTGAACACTTTATAAATCATTAATAAGCTTTTATAAGACATGAGATAAACAGGGCAACTGTGACCGGTTGCTTGCCTAATAGTGAGCCCACATTTATCTGTGCTGCTAAGCCTTATATTGGCTACTTAGCTTACTTCGTCTTCTTCATCAGCCAGCTTCCTTGGTGTCTGTTGTTCACTGAGTTGATTCTCCCCCCTTCCATCTTGATGTTTCTTAGCATCTCTTATGACCATTTATGAATGAGTTACTAACATTTATAACTGCCAAAAGGGAGCCTTATTGTAAAGTGCAAAACACATTCCCATTTATTAATGAGTATTAACCATTTATAATTGGTAAAAGGGAGCCTTATTGTAAAGTGTGAAACACAACACCATCTATTGATGAGTCACTAACATTTATAACTACTGAAAGGGTGCATTGTTTTTAAGTTTCATACACATGCCCATTTATGAATGAGTTGTATCTAATATACATTTTTCACATGAAATGCAAAGTAAGATGCAACAGAACCAAGCAAAGCATTTTATTCACACATGAAGAAAATTAGGACTCAAAGTAAGACTATTTAGTATGACTGATACACATTTTTAAACATAAAAGCTTTTCTCAGACATAAATGAAAGACTTGGTAAGACATAATGGTACTCAGACTGGAAAGGCTTTGTGTATATTCTTGAGCAAGCATCCAAGCAGTGCATCAGGGTGACCAGAGCCAAGCCAAGATGACCATTCAAGAACCATGAGGTGTTCCTCCAACAAACTCTCTGTACATGGACATGTCCTTTGATGGTCGACCAAGCTCTTTTTATATGTTGATTGGATATGACTGCCGTCTGGGGGTTCACAAACCACCTGCTGTGGTTTATGGTGTAGTGGTTGTACCCCATGTTACTCAGCACTCTCCTGTATGCCCTCCACTCATCACTAATAATGCTACTTCCTGACTTAACATGCCGTCTAATCAAAGGGGCAAGGTGGCATCTTTATCGTTTCTCCACTAGTTTCAACACTAGTCTCCGCCTTTTGTCTTTAACTCCCATCATTCTGAAGACCCATTTCTTCCTTCTCCAGATATGTCCAAAGCGTCCACGTGCACAATAACAACAAATAAATCATAACATCATCTTAGTTAACAACAAAATGCACACAAAATTACAGTAACAATTGTTGCACATCTTGTTTCAAAATGCCATACGTTTATTTGGTGCATTGTATAAAATAATTTAAGGATAATTATACAGCAATGGTTCATATTGATTTTTATTTGTTATTCTCTTGTACAAGAAAGCCCAGTCTATAACTGCCGAACATAGGAACTGGGTACAGTACCTTCTCCCAGACAAAAATACTCAAATAAAATAGTTTACTTTATCGGCATTGGTGTTACCAATGCTTACTATTTATTTGATATGAATTTGGTAATTCAATTAATGAAAAGAACACAGTTTGGGTTCGTTCTTCAGATATGACTGTGACGTTAACGTGTAAGCTCAACAATGAACTGCAGCTCAAGCAACCATATTGTAATATCTAAATAATCATCTTGAAATATGACATTAATATTTGTAATATACACACATCTTATTGTGAAGTTAATTTCACATACACTAGGCCGCTCTTCAACACTACTTTGACGTTAGCTTGTCTACATAATCGATCATAGCGAATTCAAATTAACCTTATCAATGCATAAAGTTACCTACCTAATAAAATATATCTCTAAGTTACAAGGATGACCTTATTTTACCAACCTCAAACAGAAGCCGTTTGTTCTACAGCATTATCCCACTTAATGCTTAACACTTCTCTATTACATTTTAACTTGGAGGCTACGATTAGTATCGTTAGCACAGATATAGCTACCACTTGCTTACTACATGCTGCTAACCCAAGCCAAACATTCATTAACATTAGCTGACTAAAAACATAAGCAACACATCAATAAAGTACTCAAATTTCACTTACCGCAAAACCGCATTCATGCACCGTCTGTTTTAACCGCAAAGCGAGTCACAATAGTCCGATATAAGCATGGAGAATAGTCCACAAGGCACCAGCACATGAGCACAACAAACACGGCCGAGTTCAAGTTATGTTTCCCGGATGAGCTGAGCAGGCAGAGTCCCTGTAGCATCACGGAGCTGCTAGCAGAGAGACAGGAAGCTAACAACAGCAGTCACTGGACAGAGCAGTCACTCAATGTGACCACGTCCTAATTTATGCATAACTTTAAGGCTTAATATAACTTAAACAAATTATAAATGGTTGCAACTCATTAATAAATGGTCATAAAGAGATGCCAAGAAACATCAAGATGGAAGGGGGGGAATCAACTCAGTGAGCAACAGATACCAAGGATGTTGGCTGATGAAGAAGACGAAGTAAGCTAGGTAGCCAATATAAGGTTTAGTCATCTTGCCAAATAGTGAGCCTGTGTTGATATATGAAAACTATGTTAGAACTGGTTTATAAATTGTTCTTAATGATTAATAAAGTGTTTACAACCTAATTGACCAATGACGTCACGCATTGGCTGTACGGCAACCCAAGAGGTAATAATAATAATTCTAAATAAAACAGGAAGTTAACCTAAATTACATTTAAGACACTGCAACGAAAGTAACAAAAACAATGTAGTATACTTTTCCGTTTCACAGAACACAAATTGGGTTATTTACATAATTATGTTTACACTGGTGACATTTACGGGACACAATTCACTGGGTTATATAGTGTGTGTTGCACCACGGACGAGTTAGTGAGTGCACCTGTGTTGTGTTGTCATTCTAGCTTGTGTAGCGACATACAAGATCATCCTGCTTTGCTGTAATGTGATGGAAAATAAAGTGTGGTGTTCCATACTAAACACGCCGCTTCCGACTCCCATTCATCGGCTCTACTGTCGATTGTTCTTTTTTAACATTCAAACATAAAAAATAACAATCGACATTAATCTGAATGAGGGAGGTGATTTATTATCATTACAACGTAATTTCCCGATCATTTAAATATGAATATGGTGAAATACATTCTTACAATAAGCGAGAAATTGATTTAACTCCTGTTTGACAATAACTGTGAATTTATTTCTCTCATTCGTCTTTGATCAGACCCCCGGTATACCCTAGTCAGCGTCCCTAGTTACACCAATCAGCGTGTGATTACCGTACAGCCAATCATAAGGCGTAACGTCATTGGTAAGCGACGGACCCCGAACAGATCTGGTAGCCCGAGCACATATGGTACTGACACCGGAACCAACAATCAGTTTTTACCGTAAATGAGTTTGGTTCAGAGGACAAAACTACGGTGGCCCTGAAGTGCAAGAAATGCTGTTGTGTTTTCTGAAATGCTGCGGCGTTTTCTGAAATGCTGTGGCGTTTTCTGAAATGCTGCGGCGTTTTCTGAAATGCTGTGGCGTTTTCTGAAATGCTGTGGCGTTTTCTGAAATGCAGTGGCATTTTCTGAAATGCTGTGGCGTTTTCTGAAATGCTGTTGTGTTTTCTGAAATGCTGTTGTGTTTTTTGAAATGCTGTAGCGTTTTGTGAAATGCTGTGGCGTTTTCTGAAATGCTGTAGTGTTTTCTGAAATGCTGTGGTGTCTTGCACTTCAGGGCCACCGTACAAAACACATACAACATTAATTAAACTTGATACTTGTTCACTTGAATTTCACTTTGAATTCTTGGATATTCTCAATGGGTGAATACATTTTTTTATAATAATAATAAAATAATTACAAATAATTAATACATTTTTAAAATGACACTGAAGCTTTCTCAGGGTTGGCCATTGAGTAAACTGGGTGGGCCTGGGCCCACCCTGGCCCTATGGTGGCGACGCCACTGATCTGAAGGTGGATCAGCTTCCCCTGGGAGCATTTCCCCTTACACTAGTTTTGCTAGCTGGAGTGATTCAACAACAACAAAAAGACATATCTGAGAAGAGATCAGGACAAACAGAAAGAGGAAAAGGAAAAGAGAGTACAGTACACTGAAGAGACCAGGAGGGTCAGAGCAGGAGGAGGGGATGAAGACATTAGTAAAGAAGAAGACATGTATGTGAGGGATAAAGATGAAGTGTCAGATAGAGGGACAGAGGCAGGGATCAGGAGGCAGATCAGACTCCAGCTGGACCACATGGTATGTTTTTATTCTCCTTGCATACATATTCCATTTCAGCAGCACAATCTAGCGGCTCTTAGTATTGACACATATTTATTGAAATGTGTTGCTGCACAGGTCACCTTTAGCTCTCTTAAGAGATGGATGATGTCATGTGTGTACTTAATTATGACAACGTACTCTTACTGTACTTACAGTAAACAGAATTCTAGGGTGTCATGAGTATTTTCTGATGTTTTATACTATATGTTAGTTTGTTTGTTTGAACACCTTGTTTCTCTTGTGCATTAAGAACACTTGTGTTAGGGCATGATTTAAAAATAAATAGGTTATATATACAGTACAACATACCACGTACTGCCCACCCTCCAATGCCACCCTGGCATGACCTTTGCCACCCCATGTCAAATGTTCTAGAACCGCCACTAGGTACTAGGACTCTTTCTGAAGTAAAAATAGAAATACTATCATCTTAAATAATGTCTAAATAAAAAATGGAACTTAAGTAGAAGTACAAAAGTATTATAGGCAAATTGCATCAAAGTAAAAGTACTCTTCATGCAGATTGTCTCTTTTAACAGTATTATGGAACATTATTATTCAGCTTTCATCACCAACAATTATATCTTATAATTTTAATGTTGGACTTGATTATTTTTGAAATGCTGGGTGAATTAGCAGAATAGTAGTGCATCATATCATATATGCATACCATGTGTTTTTATGCAACACTTATCTAATTACTATGAAAGTTAAATAAATGTAGTAGAGTAAAACGTAAAAATGTTGCCTCAGAAAATGTTGAATGAGTAGAAATATAAACCATCCTAAGATAAAAGTACAAGCATGGAAAAATAGTACTTACATACTATACTTGAGTAAATGTACTTTGGTACTTTCTACCATTGCCTGTGCCAAAGTGACTTCCTCATGATCCCTTGGAGCAGACACACATGTCACCAGCTCCCTCTGGAGGGGGCTCTATGAACAGCAACCGGTCTCCTCACCTGATGAGGATGATGACAGAGGGGGTCTGGGCCATGGCTCCGATCATGCTGCACACACAGATCACACACAGGAAGGTGAGGAAGGCCTGCTGACAGCCCGGACTGGGACATTTCCCCGGCAGAGCCACCGCCTCCTCACTGGAGCTGGATATACACGTGCAGCTGGTCAGGTTCTGACACAAGGACGAGAGAAGAGATCAAAGTGTTGTTATGGAGATCTGCTGCACTGTGTGTATGCTTCCTGTCTTAAAGCTTGAGATATCCCGGGTATAAGGTGCTGGTGACAGAGCTAATTTCAGTCCCTCACTCACTGGTTTGGTGCAGCCGGCGAAGCAGGCGGAAAGGTAGGTGACTCCGTTGGAGCCACAGACGGGGCTCACTGACGCGGTGTAGCAGTTACAGTTGTTGATGCACGCTGACTCAGGTCGCTGCCAGGACCGCAGCGTCCTACAGTGGGTCAAAGGTCACGTTAGAGAGCATATATATGTTTCTTTTTTTTACATTTTATTGTTACACTTTGTAGTTGGTCTGTACATTTATTCGACAGTGACTGATAAGTATCCACTTACTTTTTATGTTTTTTTCTACAGTTGATATATTTACTGTTTATTTATGTTTATTCTCTAATTTACTTTGTACTTATTTAATTTGCACTGCCGCATTGAGATGGGGACACAAATCATTTCCAAAATTGGGATAAATAAAGCATATCTAATCTACAGCGCTTTTCCTGTTTTAGCGACCACTCTTAGCGCTTTACAACACAAACCGATTGCAATTTAGTTTGCTTGATTGGGATTGAGCATTTTCATATACCTATTACCTAAAGCTGCAAAAAAAAAAATCAAGAAAGACATGGAAAATGCATTCATTACAATAAGGGACCTTTAACATCTTGAAATGTATGACCTTGGCTGAGATCTGCACTTTTAGTATTTCAAGATTATGTTCTGAATATTTAACCATTAAATCCTCAAATCACAAAGTAACAAGGGATGTAAAAGCCAATATTTCCTTTCACTGAAATGCGTAAAATAACTTAAAGGTTTCAGCGCTTCAAGTGGAGTGCTTACTGTTGTACTGTTTGGTCCCTTACACAAGAATTGAATTCTGAATTAATACATAAAAGGTATACAGTACATGTAAACAGAAATGCTAGAAGACATAGCTAAATCCCCACTTTGTTTTTGGGCATAGTTTTAGTATCTATCATGTTTGAAGTCCAAGTAAGGATATCCTGGGAGGAATATGTTTCTATTAAAAAATACATAAGTAGGTTGCCCCTGCTTACTCGTTGCCGTAGGCTACAGTAACCCCAGCGACAGGTCCGGTGTCACAGCCCAAGAACAGGAAAGAAACGTAGCAGGCGGTGGACACCAAGTTGACCATCATGGCCATGCGGACAGCGCCCAGGGCCGACAGGTTCAGCTTCTTCACCAGCAGCCCCCCGAGGAAGATCCCCAGACAGGCACATGGGATGGCTGTCATACCTGGGGAGGGAGGGATGGATGTGGATACGTTTCCAACAATTATTTCAATAAAATTTGCCTGAGAGAAGGTTTCTGTTTTCACAAATGTATTTTTTCATTTAGTTTGACTGTAAAAAAAATAAGGTTCTCCATCATCTTTATGACAAGATTACGCCCCGCCTACCTAGCAGCTGATTGGCCGAGGAAGTGGTGAGGTTGAACTGTTGCTCCAGGTATTTTCCCAGGAACGCAGCAAAGCCAGCGACCACGGCGATCTCCATGCAGGCTGCCAGCGTGATGCAGCTGAACACCGGGTTGGACAGAAGGTGCCGGGTCACCCGCGGGATCACTGGTAGAATTGTGAAGAGAAAAGGAAAAAAGGGAGTTATAATTTCTGAGATTATTCATTAATCAAATATTTTTTTAAAGATTCACAGGTTTATTGGAACAGGAAGTAATTCCTGCCATTCCAACCATCCAATAGGATGGTTGCGGTCTAATTGTCAGTTTAGCTTAGGTACCTTCCTAACGGAGTGAAATGACCCAGAAGTACCTCAGTGGCAGCCATGATAAGTACTGTTCGAATTCTCCAGATGATAGGAAAGGAGCTTTGAAACATCCTTTATAACCTCCTTTAGCTTACGAACCACTGGCCCTTCCTTTACGAAAGGAAAGGAGAAAAGGCTGTCCCACAATACCTTGCGGCTGCAACATTTACCGTTTCACAACATTCGGCCGTTCACGGAAACAACCGATCGACAACTAGATGCGCTTATACTGATGTTTCAGACAGAGGTCAAGAAATAGTGGATCAGAATAGCCGACAGGAGCTGATTTTTGCACTATTTGACTGCAACCGAAATCATTCCTGCAAGTGGTCATTAAACAGTCATTTTGAATTTTGTATGTATCTTGTTTCATTTAATTGTAGGATTGTATTGCACATTCTTACTTCTTAAGTATATAAATAAGTTTTTTTTTTATTTGCCTTTTATTTGAAAATGGATCTATTGCCATGAAATCCAATTAGCCACCAGAATAAATTAAGTATTTCTGATGGAGAATTTTGCAATTTACACAATGCTACACAAATGAGATGGCAATGAAAAGTCCCCGACTTCTTCAAAAGTGCAACATACAATATAATTGAGACATAAAAAGAAAAATAGTAAATTCAAGAACGGGTACACTGTAAGAACAAGTTTGGCAATTTACTTGTCCGAATACATTTTTCACTTGTCCAGAATGACAAGTGAAAAGTTGGGGCCACTGGAGTCTTCTTCTTCACCATCGTTTTTTACATTTTCCCACGGTTTTTACGACACCGGTAACGTAAGTGAGCGGTAAGATTTTACTGCATCACACATAGGGTTGGGTATCGTTTGGATTTTAACGATTCCGGTTATGCGTTTCGGTTCTCGATTCCGGTTCTTTAAGAGGGTAAAAATAAGTCCCATGCCAATTTCACTGGGAGAAAAATCTGTATTCCTATTTACAAATCACTTCATACTGTTTAGCTTTGTTACGGTTATTGAATACAATTACATAAAAATAATCTCTGCATTATTTAGTTGTTTCTAAGTGGTGCAGTTTGAGAATGTACAATTAGCCCAGTCTCCTCTGATGTCACACTGCGACCTGCCCAACCACACAGTCTGTCCAACACACGTCCTGCAACACATCTGCTACAACTGCCCAGCTGGTCACTGTTTGTAAAAGTAAATAAATAGTATTTTAATTTCAATAATGTACTTTCTATACCCTGCTTTATAAACAATACTGACATCCCTGTGCTCCTCCGAGTCTGTCTCACAGTCCGGGGATGTGAGGACAGCGCAAGGACACAGACAGGGAGGCTGCTTTACTTCATAAAGGAAATGGCGGTCAATATTAACAACACAGGAGCTAACACGCTTAATAACATTCATTACGTTATAGAGAAAGAACATAAGAAAGTCTGACAAAGATGAGGCTGTTAAACGGGCACTGGATCCGCTGTGTGTAGAGAGGGAGAGAGAGAGAGCGAGAGAGAGAGAAGCTGAGCTGCACCGTGCAGCGATCAGCTGATCCGGAGAATAGAGAGAGAGCTGCGGTCCGCGGGGACACGGACAATTTGCGAATGAGTTCTGCCTTTTGTAAGCTGAATTTATCAATAAGTTGTAATCACATAAGGGCGAAAAACGTCACGTGTCCATCGGACAAGTCAATGGGAAGATGTAGGCTACTTGTACGATATTGTAAATTACACGTCGCAGACGATCGGACGTGTTTTTTTTTCCGCACACTGGGGTGATATTCAAAATATAATAACATGAAACAGGATGTAAAATTACATTACAAAAATTAAAAACTGTACAGTGAAATGAAATACTGCTCAATGTAATAATATATATAGTATATGGACTGTAAACAGATGTTATATTTTCCCAATATCTCCCCCTCACGTCTCAGATGCTCACACACTGTGAGGCCGCTGTTAATGTCGAAGCCGTGGACGGCCCCGTTGGGTTTGGAGCCCTGGTACTCGCTGAGGGAGGGAGGCAGCATGGCCTGCTCACTCTCCCCCCCGCTGTCCATGTCCGGCTCACCCAGCGACTGGGGGAAGCCAAACATGAAGAGGGCCGACAGGAAGAGTAAGGCACTGCAGAGCAGGAAGCCGCCCCACCACGCCCCGATCCAGCGAGGGTCGTCCGGGGTGATATCTAGCTTACCTGCAGGAGAGGGAGGGACATTTACACCATGGAGGGATGTTGAGTTATGTCATAGGTAGAGGTGTCAATCGATTTAAAAAAAATGAATTTTCAATAATCACAATGATATTAAAACATTTGATAAGTCATACATGTAAAATTGATTTTGGGAGGGATAAAACAAATACATGTGTGGTGTTATAATAAAGAAATGCATGACAAACTGATTTATATTCGATTTTTTGACTTCATTATTACATGATTTCAAAATGTTTCGCTTTAAATCCAACCATTTTCCGACACTGAGCTACCTCTTTGACAAAGCCACAGTTACAGAGAGCCGCTGTGATCACCCTCTCTATAGTGTGTGCTACAAGCATGGATGTATTGTGGCTGCCTCTATCATATTCTGAGCACTATCAGTGGCAATGGCTGCTTTATTATGGGTAGCTCAGTGTGTAGAGACTTGGCTTCATAACAGAAGGGCATGGTTCAAGTTCCAATCAGACTGGACCATTTGTGATGTACTGTGTGTGTAAAACAAACAGACTGGAAAACTGGATTTCCCCTTCGGGATCAATAAGGGTTAATCTCTGAGCTGTAATTACTTGAGGAAGTTGGGATCAGACTTGGTAAAGTGATTATTTTGCATTCATTTTAAGGTGTAAATGAATTGCCAGCGCCATCATGTTGACAACAACATTGACATCAACATTGACAGCCCTAGTCATAAAATGTTAAGAAATTGCATTACAATACTTTGGTGTTCTTAATTTCCTCCTTAGAATCTTAAGAAATACAAGTAATGTAAGTGAAATTAAAAAATGAAAAGATTTATTTGAAGAAATACATAAAGTAGCCACTTACTGGTATCGATGAAGACAGCATCGACGTAGACTTTGGTACAGACAGAACCTAAGATGAAGCCACAGGCCGGGCCGAACACTAATGTGGAAAATAAAATACCTACAAGACAGAGAGACAGAGGAAGAGAAAATAAAAAATTCAGTCAGTTAAAATAGAATGGAACAGCTGTATTGTATATTTAAGTACTTGAATTTAGCTTAGCCTAGTTGTACAGTTAAAAAGAAACTTCTAAAATAAAAGTATATCCACTGTTATGACCCAGTTTATTAAATGTATTATAGTCACTGCTTTTAAAATAGTGACAAACCAAAGTATGTTAATACTGTATATACAAAATATGTACAATTGTATATGTTTATACCTCAGTTGTATTGGTTTATTGTTGATCATGATTTGTAGGCATCAGATCTTTCAATTTAGGCACACGTGCACTTTTAATGCTGATCTCCAAAAATGTTAGTGTTAGGGTGTAAGGTATGTATTTCCCCAATCCATCACACACTAGGTAACCGTAAATAAGCTAAATAAATAATAAATTAGGTGCTTTCCCCCTCCTCTTTCTGCAGAGGGCAGCATTGTATCAGACCTGAAAAGAGTCCAATACTTTAACATGTTATTAAAAATGCGGTAGCAGAGCTGCTGCTGTTGAATCCACTGACGGAGACTGACATTCTATTCAAGGAAAGATTTCATGACAAGAGATTTCATGCGATGTCTCCCACGACAGATTTATTCTGTGTCACTGTAATATGCGGCTCATAGGTTGCACAGCGTAATTGATCTAAAACTACATTATCCAGCAGCAGGATCATAAATAAGAGAGCAGGAAATGGGTTCTAAGTGTAAGAGCAGTGGGGAACCAGAGAGCTTTCCAGTAAGCAGCAGCAGACTGTGCAGAAAGGTGTGTGTGTGTGTGTGTGTGTGTGTGTGTGTGTGTGTGTGTGTGTGTGTGTGTGTGTGTGTGTGTGTGTGTGTGTGTGTGTGTGTGTGTGTGCGTGTGTTGCTGAAACTCAGTTATCCATGCTGGTGGTAAGTGGAACAATAAGCCTGACTGCTAATAAAGAGCCTAGAGCAGGGGAGACTGCCCCCCCGCTGATGGAACGAGAGGGACAGTCGGTTTTCTCTGAGGGATGTAATGATTTGAGCTGTGCTTTTCATCGCTGATAAATCTGAGAGCAGAACGGCTGATTCATTTATTTGGCGTGTTATCAATGCATTTCTAAAGATCAAATCTCCATAATATAAGCCAGAGAGAGAAAATGGTTTCAACAAGCTTTTTTGATTATTTTATGCCAATTGAATCCTACGGAAGCCCTGGGAGGCAAAACAAAGAAAAATGACTGGTGATCTATTTTATGTTGGATGATATTTATATTCCCTTCTCTGTTTATGCTTGAACACTGGTGAATTTCTCATTTGCCTCTTCTTACAAACAGCTGTTTCAGCCCAACAACAGACTTTGTCCATTCTTTTCAGTGTGTTTTAGTGTTTTGGTGCAGAGATAAGAAATATTACAACCTGTGACACTGTGGGTATACCAAGACATGCAAGTATCCCCCCCATATACCTTTTGACAGATTTGGGGTCTTACAAGGGTGCAGTCACCCACATAACAATAATAAACAACTCAAATCATTACAGTAAAAAGCCTCAACCATTATCACAAAACATGTACAGTATGTTTGTGCACTTATTGTAAGTCGCTTTGGATCAAAGCTAAAGGAAATGTTATGTAATGTAAGTTATTCATATCCATAAAGGTGGATTTGACTGATATAGTGTGACTGTGGCTGCGAGGGAGTGCGGTTGTCTTTCAACCAGAAGGTTGTTGGATCCGATCCCTGTCAACATGTCGATGTGTCCATGGGCAAGTTACTTAACCCTGAGTTGCTCCCAACGGTGAATGAATGTGTGTAAATGCTAGTTTCCAAGGGCACTGCTCAGTATGAATGAGGAGAGAAAGGGTGAATGACCTGTAGTGTGTAAAGCGCTTTGAGCGCCTTTGTAAAGACCTGATAAAGCGCTGTATAAGTACAGTCCATTTACCATTTAGTGTCACACATATGTCAGTCACACGATAAGCCTGAGAAACCTCTTACTATCAGGTAGCAGTCAATGTCATTGGTTTTGCAGGTATTTGATCATAAAGCGAAGTTTAGGACAGATAAAGACAACGGATAGAATGTATTTATTAATGGGGCTATATACTGTACCTTATAAGGTTTTTACAATTTATCCTTTTGAGACCATTAGTGTTTCTGTAGAATTCATCCTAGAATAAAAACTGAAACGAATAATAAATTAAACAATAAAAATACACTTAAAATACGATTCTAAACAGAACCTAGCTTTACTGTGTCCCCACATGAGGATAGAGCCTGGAGTGGCCTTGACAGTGAAACAGCTGATGACGGAGAATTAGCGCTTAGCTTTGTGTTGCCGTGAGAAAATACAGAGAGCTCCTGATGGTGTAGCAACAGCTGCTGGACACTATCAGGAGAAGCATTCAGGGCGGATGCCAGTGTGTGGTCTGGAAAGTAAGGCCGTTTCCTGAGAGACACCACTGAGCGCTCATGGCACTGAAAGAATGTGGTACAGTACTGGAGTCATGCAGTAAAACTTTTTTATTATCCTATTGTTCTCTTCCAATAGTGGAGTATTTAGGCTGTGAAAGCCGGTGAGTTCCTTTTGGCACAGCACCTGCTCAATATCTTACACATTCCTTCACAAAAGTGTTCCGCTTTAAAAAACAGATAAATGTCAATGTATTTGTTTTTATATTTTCTGTATTCATTCTTTTTTATATTTAGCACCCCTATAAAAAATGTAGCACTATATCTAAAAGTCAAGGTATGACAGAAAATTGTGCTGATGGAATAAAGGTTACTACGTATTAATGACCTGTTAAGCCCCAAGGTCCCCGCCGGCGGGGACCCTGTTTTTTTTTTCCAGGACACTGTGTCTCAGGGGATGTGTTGTCCCAGATTAACGGAAATAATCTCAGCTAACTGACGATATAAACCATTCTTACCAAAACAAAACACAAGTCTCATAAGAAGCATCTAAATGACCCCTTAGCGAAAAATGCTAACGGACATTGGAACAGAACTCAAGATAAAAGTACCCTTATTACTTATCGTAGCTGCCCATACAAGATATCCGATTAAAGCTGAGGTTCCACAGATTATTTAGGTATATAGCATCATCACTGAGTGATCCGAACTTGCGACAGGGGAAGCAAAGACAGACATCACAACACGTACCTTTACGTAGCTTCTAGGGAGATCGTCTCGCCGTAGCTGTTAATCTGATCAAAAGACGTGTTCAATGGCATTAAAACGAGAAAAAAGGCGGCTGAATCGGTTAATACATAGGCAATGGCGACTGGTCATTAGGGGCAGATGGGGCACAGCCCCACCTAGTGTCAGCAGAAAGTATTAAAAATAATGATTACAAAAAAATGCAAAAAATAAATAAAACAAAATATAAAATATATTTTAAGATCATGTTTAATCATCTGATTCGTGTGTACATTGCTGTTTTAGTCTGTGTTCTTCTAATTAGTGTCTACAGTGTGTGCCTATTGAGCTGTTTAGAGCCATGTGGGACAAAACTCAATCATGCCCTCCCTCTCACTGTCTAAGTGAACGGTGACTGTAAAATCTACACTGCGCATGCACAGAGTATTGTCCTATCTAATGTGTGTGGCAAAAAAAGTATGACCATAGGGGCAGAGTGCTGCCGTCCCCACCATACGTCATCTCACATAATTCAGAGCTGATTGGCTGTAAGTACGTGTGCCGCGAAAAGTGTGGTGTGTGAAGAGGAGGAGAGAGATGCGTCCCAAAACCAGGAAGTGAGCTGCGCATGGGTTCCCTCCACAAATAGCAATGAGATTTCTCCATAGGATTTTAGAAAATAGCTCAAAATAAGATCTGTGGGAAACATACCTGTTAGATAAATGCACGTTTTGTTCAGCCGGATAATATCCACATGTCTACCCTACTTTTATAATTTTCGAATCATAAATCTATCGATTAGATTTATGATAGACTTTTGAAACTGCAAGAAGATAAGGAGGACTTTTACAAACAAGTAATAGAGATTTTTGTCCAGAAGGATAGCCAAATGGACTTCGTCTTCAAGTCAAGGTAAGACCGCAATTTTATTGAAAAGGGGATCTTAATAAGAGAACAATTCAATATTTAAATGATTAAATTACATTTTTTGGGTATCCTTTTCCTGAACTGTCCGATTAAAATTAATCGAAGCATCAGACAAAAAAAGCTTTTGAAAATAATATTATATTTTGATTTAGGTCAAACTATTCTATTTGTAAACCTGAAGAATCAGTGCCAGGGCCTCACCAGCCATGAACCTCACTGCAGAAGCTTATATATAGACATCTAAGTTTTCTGTGCACCACCACTTTTGTACATATAGAAACGCCACTGTCCATAGGTTGATAAAGTTTCTGGGCAATAATTTGAATTATTTATAATCCATAATTCAATTTTTATGTAAATATTGCAGAGCAAAAGTTAGCTGCTAATGGTAGCCACCAGAGTGGCTGCTGCTTCCGGTCTTGACAATGCAGCAGCCTAACACACACACATGACCAAATAAGGACTATGTGCGAGTTCTCCTCGATTCCATTGGCTCTGACGGTTAGAAAGAGATGTCACATGTCAAAATCCAGCAAGGGGAGCCAGAGATATGAAAAATCCACCCAAATGGCCCCAGAAGAGTTTTTTTTTGCTAAATCTGTCTAAAAAGGTCAAATATCACTTGTTTTGCATCAATCTTGATACAGGGTACTTATTATATGTTGTACTTTGGATTCATAAAGCTTTTAGTCTACTAACCCATCATCCAAGGTTAGTTTTCACTATAAGTACAAAATATGTTTTGGACGGACACTATAATTTAAAGTTTTTTACCATGAACAATCTGAATTTTCTTTAAAATAAAAAACATCTATATTGAATCTGACTTTTCTACATCCAACTAACAGGTTTATCATTACTTTGAGAAAAAAGATTATTAATTTAACCCTTTTAGAAGGGAAGATATGGTCATTTGCTCTGGGAATGTCATTTTCGAGCCTGAAACCTGAAAAACAGGCTCGGGGTTTAACAGGTTAAGAAAAAGAGCTCAAACAACGGCAACCACTTAGGAATTATAATGTGCGCACATTGGTAAATACATTTCTTATGAAATCATTTTCAAATGATTGGTTTAACCTTTGTTGGTTCATTAGAGGCAGAATGTAAATCCTTCTGGATTCATTGACTTTTCTATAATTGCAGTTCTGCATCAGTGTGTAGCCGTGGTGGATGAGAGCTATGGACGCAGCAGAAGAGAATACTAAATATTTATGTAAGACTACCCTCTCTAAAACAATATGAAGTACAGGGTGCATTTAGAGAAATAAAAAACCCTGTTAAAGAGGCCCTATTATGCTTTTTGGGGGCTTCCCTCTTCTGTAGTATGTTCAATTGTTTTGTGTGTATGTAAATGGTCTGCAAAGGCTACATTTTGATGCCAAAAGGCCTCCATTGGAGTCCTTTGTTTACTTCAGTAACATAGTGACATCCCTATGTAAAACTCACACTTCTATTGGCTAGCGACACATTATACGTGATAGACTAAGGGGCGGGACATCTCTAAGCGGTTGGCCAATCACAACAGAGCCGGCCTGCTAACCAATCAGAGCAGACTGGGCTCTAGTTTCAGACAGAGGGGGAAAAGAGGTGCTGCAACATAGGCAGTATGAGAAAGATAAAGAGCTTTTTGAACATTAAAGCATGGAGACATGTCACATGAGAGACACTAAATACAAATATGAACCTGGAAATGAGGATTATACAGTCTCATCAGTTGTATGTGAACTTCTGCTATATTAAGTTTGTCTTTATGATGTTTATAAAGCAAACAGCTCACAGCATTAAAGTCCCCAGTGATGACCTGTATGAAGAATGGCCTTTATTTATATATCCTCATGTGTTTCGAGGGCTGTTAGAAAAACAAGGAAACATCCAATTTGGGAACTATATGCAAAACAAAGCCTTCCCCTTTTCTATCTGTTCCCTTCTACCGCGTGAACTCACGAGTACACATGGTCTTTCAACGCACATAAATACACAGTGTCTTTCCTCCATAAAAACAAAGTTGTGTCCATACAATGACAGAGAAGAGAAGCAAAGATGTTTTCCCCCCAAAATATGTCTTTAAAAAAAGTCCTCTATCATATCCCCATTATTTTGGGAGTAAATATGTAACTAGTGATTGCAAGTAGCCAATCAAACTAAAAGAAAGCATATTTAAAAAGGTAATTTCAAAAGGTTTAAAAGGGCAGCGGAGTGTTGGTTGACATAGGGGAATTCAATCTGACACCCATCTCAGACACACGCTGTGTTAGCCCTGCATGCTCTTCCCTGGAGACACCGTGCACTATGAAATATTTCCAGACATGAACCCTAATGGATTTTTGATGTTGCTATGCAAAAAACAAATAACAGTCTGCTGTATCCTCCTTGTGACACTATACTGCTGTGTCTGGAGGATGCCGTAACGAGCACAGGGACAGAATAAAGGTCAAAGAATGGTAAATCAACAAACTAAAGCAAGATTGGCTGAAATGTATTCCCCTGTGCCACTGTAACTCTGCGTCACATGATGACTGGAAATTACTGTAAGTGAAAATGGACAATTCATAGGATCATTTATGTAAGTACAGACACAGGGAAAGTTTAAGAGCTTCCGACGTGTATCCATGTTAAACTGTGGCAGTCATTTGGAAATGGCAGGTAGAGAAACTCCACTTAAGCTGAGAGCGTGCACAGGATCTGACAGCTCCCCCTACGCTGAGTTTGTATAGTTAAGTGATTATAATAATATATATGTAATGTATATATCTATATATCTATATACATATATATATATATATATATATATATATAACAGTCTGGAACTTGGGCTTAAACTTATGGCTTAAACCTGATTTATTATTAGCCAGTGGTGGAAGATACTGGGAAAATACTTTGTTACAATTTTAAGTTATGCATCGATTACATTAGTTTAATAATTATTTAAGAATCATCAACAAAATGAAACGTACTGTAAAGGTATTGCTTTAACTGGTGCAGTAAAATGGTTCCCTGTCACTGTTCCACTTATAGTACCTTTTACATATAATAGCCTAAAAAGTCTATCAAAATCCATTTACTTTAGTAATTTAACGTACATTAAACTCACCCCAGGGAGATAAAACACTCTAATTCATGAAGGAAACCCTGAGGACAGTATCTGAGTGTCCTAAGCTGTTACTCTCCTGAGAATGGGGTTCAATTTAACTAAAGAAAACGTGTGTTTAAAAAAAGATTTTAACAATAAAAATGCCCTATTTTACTTCTGTTAAAACACTGAATATATTATATACATGTTGATTTATGTTCTTAGTTTATGTAAATGGTTTTTTATTACTTTTACTTGTTACTTGACAATTTTCTTTTGCCCATTTCTGTTCGCATTCACTGTTTTTACAAGTGGTCGAGAAAACTCTTGCCTAACAAAATAAATGTTTTCATAGCTCACAAATGGTTTTATTTGTAATGTGAGGAATGTAAAACAATGAAGGAATATCAAACAAGACAGTTGGGGATGTAATAAAGTACATGTAACCAAGTACTTTACTTTAGTACAATGTTGAAGTACTTGTATGTTACCTGGGTATGTTTATTTTATGTTTCTTTATAGTTTTATGCCTCACACATTTTGGAAGCCAATATTGTTCTTTTTACTGCACTACATTTATCTGACAGCTTTATTTCACGTCCTATAAAAGTACCAATGTTAGGTCAAAACTGCATAAGAGCAAGTGCTCCCGAAATATGTCTCTTTGTTCTTTTACTTTTTACCTAATTACTTCAGAAAGGCAACAGTTATTAGTTAGTTACTTTTCCTTAACACAAATTCATTGAGAAGATTTAAACTTACATAGAGTTTTTTGATGGGTAAGTATTTTATTCGTTGAACTCATTAAAATTCCTTCAATCATCAGATTCAAGTTAAAATTGACTTCAAAGTGCGATCTGACTCAAGACGCATGATTATTAAAGCGTTCTGTTTGACAAACAGAATTACCCGTAAGCTTAAACTTTTATCAATAAAGGGAAGCAAAAAAAAAGATTAAAAATATATAAATATCCCGTCTCTAAATATTCAACTTTTGTCCACCCAGGACATATAATTAAGATGACACAAATGGGATCGGATATTAATATAATTTAAGGTAACAATTTACTCAATTTTTAAGGTAACAATTTACGACAACAATTAACACGCACTTATAGAGGATTTTCTCTTTTTATATATATTTAACTTTATTTTAATTTCAGTGTCAGTAACATACCATAAAACACTGTGTTTTTCATTCTTTTCCAAGTACATCTGTCCACCTCCAAGCATTTAGACAGTCAAGTACAACGTAACTGGAATGCATTGTCGGATAAAAAAAGCCTTATTCATTTTGTGGTTTTAACCAAGATAAAGGTGATACAGAAACTTAATCAGAAAGTCCTGCAAAGTCACATTTTACAATCAGACGTAATTCTAATTGTAGCTGTCAAAAAATATCCCCCTTGTCAAATATTAAAGTTATCGCCACTGAGTACTTTTTCCTCATTTGATCAAATGTAGATTAGATCATAGAAGTCCTTGTATGATGACTGTGTGTTCAACATCGGAACGGCTTAAATACTGCTTTTATACGCCTTTACATTTCCCTATAATACCTGTACTTACACTCTGGAAAATGATAATAAAAAATCCACGGTAAGCCGTTAAGTGCATCTGGGGTCCACTTCTCTTATTTTACTCTTTCGGAAAATTGGAGAAAATAAAACACTGCTGTTGCGTGAGGCTCATTTACAGTATCTTAGCTAAACATGATGGTAATGGCGATGTGTTTTGTATCCAGCTGCAATGAAAGCAGCAGAGGCAAGGTCATTCTGTATGAGACAGGGCTCCTCCAGCTGCTCACACTGCCAGCATGAATAACTTCTCACTCAGACTCACATTATGGCATGGTTCAATCACTGGCACTTTGTATCTTGGCAAAGGTGCTCTTAAAAGGTGCACACATAAAACAACCTGGGCCGGTCTGAATAGACAGTGTGTGCTGAGTCAGCGTCCATTCCCTTCCTCTGCTGTCCTACAGAGGAAGATAAATAACTCCACTGGAGTAAAAACATTTTTGCTGCAGTGGACTCTCAGCCTCGCAGTGCTCCATTACACGCATTAAAGCGAAGAATAGGGGCTAAGATATGAGGCAGGGAGAGAGGAGCTGACCCAGTGGCTGCAGAGCTGGACCCCTCTGGCTCCGGACTCACTGTTTACTATGGGCTAAACACTGCTGTACTTTACATTCCTGCTATGTCAGTTGCTGCCATTTTCTGCAGACCTGAAACATCCCTGTTGCTGTCCAGCATAGTCTGAGGTACTTCCTTTAAACCAGTGTTATAAAAAGTAATATGATAGTAAACTGACAAAACTATAAGTTAGCTAGCTGTCTTTTTACCAGAGGTCATTTTAAGATGTTATGATATACTTCTGAACCTCTTTTTATCTCTTTTATGAATTGTCTTATTTTCATTTTCATTAGTTTTTTATTAAAGCTTATGAGAAGCACTTTGCTCCTGCGTCAGAAATGTGCTATAAATAAACTGACTTTAACTTGCCTTACATTTTCTAATTAAACAAGACACAAAGTACAGCTGGGAATGTCATTAGGTTGATATTGTTGTTAAAGCTAGGGAGGGTACATTTAGGAAGCTAGCAAGAGTATGTAACTTTGAAAGTATCCGGGTGAAAAAAACCTCCCCATGTTGCCCACTCTTTTCGAACGGAAGTAGCAAGCAACATAAGCTACAAGTTCCTAAAGCTAGAAAAAAAGTCGTAAAGCTGGCAAAATGACAGCCAGTCTCTCTTGGCCTCTACCACTCCTGTAAACAGATCATTATGAACGTGAAACTAAGTATCGACAAACAAACAACGAACATGGCAATTGTTAGTAATTTGATTTCTTTCAAGCCAACTACGTAAGTAAGACCCAAAACACACCTGCTTGTCACCAAAGGTGTCCCAAAAGAAAGCTACAGAGATTTTAAATTCAAAACATTGCACAATATACAAAATGTGGTTATCCCTTAAAACCCCTCCAGTGTTGTTAAAGTCATTACAAATCATCCCAAGGGGAGCATGAATCTGTGTATCGAATGTCAAGGCAATTAAACACCTCTTGCGACATTTCGTTCAAAACCATTAAGGCTAACCTCATGGTGGGCCTAGAGGAAGAGTTAAGGGATTCTCAAAGTGTGGACAGGCCAACACTGCCATCCCTGTAGAGCAGGGGTGGGGAACCTCCGGACCCCGGGCCGTATACGGCCTGCGAGACAATTGGATACGGCACTCAAGGTAACACACGCAGAAAAGAAAAAAAAACAGAAATCTAGACCGCAAAATAATTAAACAAGCGAGTGCCTGTTTTTCCTGGCCAAGGTCAGGCTCCTTGAACACAACACGAGCCTAACGTGGTATATGTCTCGTCCGACAGGGGTTTAGAGCTGCCAGAGAGCACCAGGACGTCGCTCCGGGCCGGGACTTCACAAATGTCAGTACCCATAAGAAGCCGTACACATGCCGCAGTTTTTTGCATTTTTTTTTTTTGTCTTTAGTTGAAAGCCAAGTGGTGATCTGTTCTTCTGTCATACTGATCATACAGTCAATAACTTTGTTGTTATTAGCATCTGGTTAGCTAACTATGCTAACAAATATAAGAAGCTCTTTCTACAACCAGCAAGGTAAAGGCACATCTTTACATGATAATTATAGTTATAAAAAAAAAGAGAATAAAGTAAACAGAGAATACAGTTTGAAAGGGGAGTGATTTGTAAAATATCCATAAAGACAAATGAAATCTGCTTACTGTTCTGTTTCATATGGGTGTTGAGAGATGTATCCATAGATCTCCTAATGTTGCTCTCAAAGTGCACCAGATTGATGCTTTTAACTTCAACATTTAAAAAAAAAAATCTTCCCCCCCACTTAAATCATGCTCACATGGATAGGATACTAAATACATTTGCTCACATCTTGTATCCATATCTTTCTGTTTTGGTGGTCATGCCACAACCGTGCACGTGCATGCATGCGCGAGTCATGGTGAGATATCTGGATTAAGAGGTTGCTTTTTCTTTGCACAGCATGAAAGAAAGGCGAAATGAATGGGCTGTGATTTTAGTATTTTTAAGCAGAGGTCAATTATTTGTACGGCCCTCGGAGGATGTTGAAAAAATTGAAATGGCCCTTGAGAGGAAAAAGGTTCCCCACCCCTGCTGTAGAGCATAATGCTAAAAAGAAATGTGTCCAAGATTTGTTGTAAAGCTTCATCTTGACTTCAAAGAGCAATTTGGAATGAGAAATGTTGCTTTTCTGACAAGTCAGACACATGTGAAACCGAGAAGGACTGGAGGCATTAGAGTAGCCTAATGAGTCCATACACCGTGGTGTTACTGTGGAGCTCACATTGACGGACTGCATGCCGTACAGCAAGAAATGTACATCTTCCATTAGCGAGGAACAACCATTTACACAGCAGCACATACTGAACCTCAATAGGATGTAAAGCAGAAACTATTTGGGGGTACATTATTGTAGAAACAAAAAAAAAGGCACAGAGCTTGAACACTGTAATTGAATAGCTGCTTTTCTGTTGGAGGCTCTGTGAGCGATACAATAGATAGGAGGATTGGTTGCCTTTGTCTGGGGTATCAGTCAAACAGTAGACAGCAATCAATAATCCAATTACAATCCGGGTCGGACATTATCCAGTAGTCAACAGAGCTCAGGAGAAGTGTTTCTGTGGGAAGCCAATTGGTGGTTATACAAGCCCCAGGCCAAGACTTTAAATATTAAATACATGGTCATACTGTAGTTTTAATGTGGTAGATACAAAAATGCATGGACAGAAACAAGAAAGAGCGGCGTGGATCTTATCGGTCCATCAGACAGTCTACCATTTTGAAAAATCTCAACCATGTTGATCTACCATGACATTTTGAACATTTACCTATAATGCCAAGACGATTAATCAAAACGAGTTTGATGATCCCCTTACTTATCCTCTATCGCCACCATGAGGTATTTGTTGTTATTACGAGCGGACTGAGTGACGCTAGCATTGGATGGACCCATGGTCCACACAGGATTTAGTATAATGTGGTTTTGTGATTGCCTTTGTTTTTTATATTATTAAGTCACAATTTTTCTGAAGTAATATTGTATAAAGTGCATCTCAACACATGTTCTACATACAAAGTATATAAGAATAATAAGATTTTAACAAATAAAAAGAGTGTGGGGGGGGGAATCATATTTACATATGTATAACACATTTGTATATACAATATAAACTGGATCATAAAATGTGACGCAATTATCAATTACCAGTCTTCCTTCTTGACCATTGTGTTTGAGGTTAAATCATTTTTTATGTTTTAGCATATTCTATAATATTCTAATAATAACATTCTAAAATTCAAAAATGAAACATGTTAATATCAAAATCTATCCACCACATACTAATAATAATACTGTGAAACAACATTCATCTCAAATAAAGATATATTTGGGAACATTCATAAGAGATATTGACATATACTTATATATTTTTTGGGCCGGGACTTTAAGGCGTTAATTAAGATTAATTAATTACACAAAAATTAACGCATTTTAATCGCACTTATTTTTGCACCGCGGAACGTTTCTCACTGGATGAGTTTCAGGGGTACCGATTATACTGGAGCACCAACTAACGTTCATGACTTCAAACAACAACAAACCACAGTGAACAATAGTCAAACGTGAACGAAGAAGCTGATGAGACCGCTTTGGTTGGCCCCGTGGATGGGACATTTTGTTTTAAAAAACGGACGGATGGAAGCATCGATAAAAGCACGGTTGTTTGCAAATTATGCAAAAAGGAATTTGCATATCAACGCAGCACATCAAGCCTCAAGTATCACCTCAATGCAAAACATATAGCAGCTAGCGTGGAAGCTAGCGTGGACGTTAGCCCGACTCGGAGTACAAGGACCCACACCCAATTCGCGTTGATCAAACAGTGGCCTATGCAACAGAGAGATTTTATTTTTCATCAGGATATTGGAAGAATAGGAGGGATTGAGGTCAATCACTGGCACTTTTTTATTTTATTTTAAATGGTACACTTTATGTTGAACTATTTATTACGTTGTTGGTGCAACTGGCACTTTATGTTGAACTGTTTATTGTTTTGGCCAAGGTTATTGAGAGAGTTGGACTGAAATTGATTAGATTTTTTAAATCAACTGTTGGTAAATCAACAAAGTCTGTTATGGCCTCTGAAGCAACAGAGAGATGTTTTCTAATAGTCAGGGTTTCCAATGTTCTGAATGTACTTGAAAGTATTGTGTTTTACTTAAAAAAAAAAGTGTTATAGTTTACAGAAGGTCTACCTACCTATAGGCTACCTGAATCTCTGAAATGTACTATATTCCTAAATATGCTATTGCTACACTTTATGGCAAAAATTGCACTTTTCTGTTGGTCTTTGTTAAGTACCACCTTGAAAAAATTAAACAATGTTTTGTTGCTTAAGCTTATGTATTCAGTCATTATTCAATGGTATACTAAAATCCATGTGAAAAAAATTGCTTCTCACTGTTCTCAGGTCAAATATTTATATGTGATTAAAAATGCGATTAATTGCGATTAATTCATTACAAAGCCTGTAATTAATTAGATTAATTTTTTTAATCGAGTCCTGGCCCTAATATTTTTAGAAAATGCTAGCATCTTATCATGCTAAACTATGGTGTAAAGTCTGTAAACATTATAGCTGCTAAACATTAACAAGGTAACAGTGTGTTTGTGCTTTTGTTAGCATGCTGACGTTAGCATTTAGATCAAAGCCCTGCTGCTGTGCCCCTCAGAGGCATGGCTGTAGACTCTGGACACACAGATCCCTCTCTTTATTGCTTGTGCTGCAGTTTATCACTGCTGCATAACCACCATCTTTATCTCTAGGTTTGTTTCCCTCTCGTCTGCTAGGAGGCCGAATAATCTGATGGCTAACTAATTGAAACAGAAATTGTCTTAGTTTGTTTTTGTTCAAACCAATTAGGACTATCGTAGAGGAAAAACATAGAGAGAAGTACACTATGAAAGCCATCTTAACTTTTGAGAACCGTCTGCAGATACAAGACATACAACTGCATGCTGGGAGATGTGCCGCGACAATTGGTAAGTGTTTCCTGTTTTGATTTTCAGTATTCAGAGTATTTTCAATCTCTCATTCAGGCATATTGATTCTTGTGATGGTGAAGATGAAGCCAACAGACACAATCAGACTCATACTTATAGGCACTCCTGACTCTTGAAGTCAAACTGAAACTAAAGTCAAAATTCTTTGTTGCTATCAAAATCATGCAACAGTACTTTGGTAAATCACCATATGATGGATTACCGTGATCACAGGCAATAATTATCATTTTGTGGTCCTTTGAATTTTTCTTCTGAACACCACCAGCATGTTCAAATTTTTGTGGGATCAGAATTTCTGTTGACGAAATATTACTGCACTACTTTGCTTTATGCCATAATTTCTAATCAAACTGCACTGTTAACACGCTAAACTAAGACAATGAACATATTGGCTAACCATTATGTTGCTAAACATCAGCATGTTAGCGTTGTCATTGCGAGTATGTTAGTTAGCATGGTAACGTTAGCATTTATTTAGTACAAGCCGACGTAGTTGGCTGTAAACTCTTAATATGGTTGAAATTACATTTGAAAGTATAAGAAAGTGTTCGTGGAAAAAAAACACAAATTGTAAGAATAAAGTCCAATTGCAATTTGACAGTGCTATTATCCCTTTTAAGTAAAACATTTTTTTTTTATAAATGTCCACAAACTTATTTTTCAAGGTTGCAATACTTAAATATGCTATTTTTGTCACTTAGTTCTACTTAAGTTGCTGCTACTATTTTTTTTGCAATGGTTGTGTATTTGTCTTTATTTGAATTTTATTATTTTTATTACTGCATGCCTTTTCTACCTGCTATGCCTCTTCTGCTGTAACACTTTAAACGTCCCCACTGTTGGCTAATTAAGGAATTCTGATTCTGATTCATATAGTGGAAATTCAAACACAGGAACTTGCTAAAGAGGGAAAATGGTAATTTGGCATTAAGTTATTGCTTTAAAAAAAACGAAAAAAAACAGGAAGCACTTGTTGAGTTAATTTAGGCCTTGTAACTGTTTCACCAGCAATTACTATGGTATGATCTTGTTTGAAGTGAATATATCTGCGCTTTCCTTGTTGTTCCGAGATTCTTTATGGTTTTTGCACTTATTGTAAGTTGCTTTGCATAAAAGCATCAGCTAAATGATATGTAAGGTACTGTAATGTAGAATTAATAACCACTGCATCACCAAGGTGGGCGAAGATGGATTTAATGTATTGTGAAACATGAGCTCTTCCAAAGAGGTTATATTTCCGTTTGCTTTGTTTGTTCATTTGGTCTTCAGCTTTCGTCAGGATTACAGGAAAAATACTGGCCTGGTTTTAAGTAAACTTGGTGGACGAGTGTAAAATGTGAGAAGACAAGTCAAGTTATATTTATTTACATAGAGTCACATCACAAATGGAGCAGGTCTAGACAAAACGGTAGTAGAGCAGATCCTAATCACAGAGTGAACACCCAAATTATTTTTCAATTACGAAAACGGGATTGGTGGATGTTTGCCCTCTCTAAGTGGCCTTATAGTTTTACAAAAAGGAAAAATAGTTCATTTTAGAGATGTTAAATGTGTTTCTGTGCTAATGGAATATTATCACATTATAACAGGGAAATGAATGGATTAGTAATTAGTAAAGTGGAGTGAATTTCTTTTTCAATTTTCCAGTAAAGAAAAACATGACATCTGGTAGGAGTTGGGCTCAAGCCAGGCTGGGGGGTAGGGTGGGATGTTGTGTGCTGTGATAGCCTTGTTTGCCTTCCTTCCTCTCCTCTGTCTATCCCACTCATTCCCTCCCTCCCTCCTTCCCTCATCTCTGCTGACAGAGACTGTACAGATCAAAGCATGCACAGAACAAACCGCGGGCCTTCTCACCAAAGGGATGCATTCAAACGCAAATAGAGACACCGCAACCTCGCAAAGGACGAGCAGAGAAGCCTTTGGAGGAGCAACCAGCCACATGGTAGCCAACGACTCTATTCTTATGTGCCTTTGTTCCTCCCATAAGGAAAAATTGATGAGCCCACAAAGAAAGAGACATTTAAAGCAATGTTTTGCTAAAAAAATGACAATTTGTTTATCCTTATCTCTTTGATTTCTTAAAGAAATTTGTTTTTTCTTACATGCCTCCATACAAAGATTTTAAACTTTAGAAAGTATTGATACATTTATGGAAATATTGGCCATGTTTACACTTGTCGGTGCAGGTACTGTTGAAGAAGTGTAAGGTTTCAGACAAAAAATATGTTTTGAGGAAGTAGTTAGAATTGAACTGGATGAACAGGAAGTGGATTGCGCTCTTAACCCCCTTTTTTTTAATACATCATGGAATGTATTTGTTTATTTAGGAGAGATGCAAGAAAAACATGTTGTTTTCAAGAGCTCAGGGTTACACGGGGGAAACAACTGATATACAAATGATCATTTTGGGGGTGAAGTATCCCTTTAAAGACAGCACAAGAGCTCTAACACAATAACATAAAATAAAGCTGGGTATTGACTAATTGCATCTTCAGCTCTTTGTGGTTTAATGTGATGTTGACTTTAGTGTTATATATTACAATGCATGTCATTACCCAGCTGTAGACTTTGCAAATGAATGTGAAAAGCAATAAGAATATGCACAGATAGGCAGTTTTGTGGATAATAATGACAGATAAATTGGTTCTTTTTAAAGCCTCCTGAGCAGAGGTCTTGTAAATGTTGCAACAAAGGCTAAACACAGTGCACATGGTCCTTGTTCATGAATGTATGATACCACTCTTATCCTACTGTGATGGCCATTTCAAATCAAATAAATCAACCTACTAAAGATATATTCAATACAAAGGATGTGAATGTAACTTTTTACATTGACCAGTGTATTTTCCCACTGCTGGTATATCATGTTTGTATGTTAATACATTTTCAGCACTCTTGTAATGCTTGTGTGTCCATTCAAAGTCACACCTAGAGAAGAGGAACCACAGCTCCACTTTTTCAGATTTACTGGCTGAAATTCTATTATTCAAACAAAAACAAACATTATGTTGTACATTTATATTCCTCATTCTCTCCATCTCCACAGATGGAGCGCTGCTACAGCAGGTCGCTGAGCGGTGAGACCAACAGGGATAGCATGAAGCCTCGGTGCCTGTCTCCTCACTGTTGCCTTGGCAACTTTGGCAGACACACTGTAATGTGTGTTATGTAGACCCCTCGGTTCCTGCTGTAAGTTTAACTGCAGAGCTCTGCTGCTAGCCACTGAGCATTTGTAAAAGATGGGAAAAGTGGTTTTCTCAGGGGCACTTAGATAAAGGGCAGGATATATTGAATCTTGTTTTTTGTATAACAAATGTTATGATACTTTCACTTTAAATTTGATGTATAAGAGTCAAAGGTCTTTTCACAGAGAGTACATATTTCTTTGTTTTAGAAATGACTGTCAACAGCCTTAAAACACATACATTTTCTCCATGTTTTTAGAAATACAATGTTACATAAATCAGGCTATGAATGAACTTTGATTAAACCACCCCTAGTATAATCCATCAGAATATACTATAGATGAGAATAACACTGGAACCTTTGGTGCATATAAGAGTATACGAAAAAAACACATAATGCCGATTAAAGAAATGCATTGATATGTTAAATGTCATTCATTTTTGCAAAACACTAGAGGTAAATGAAAATTATATATTTTGTATAAGCTAATTCAGCATTGTATAATGCTTACTCTTGGTCTATTCAAATAGTGAAAAAAAACACCAAAATGTGTATTTTTGGTATTCTGAGAGAACACATGTATATGGAAGCAAAATAGTCCAAACCCTAGAAATTGTCAAGTGCATTAAAAATCGATGTCTTTAGTAGTGTCACAAACACACACACACACACACACACACACACACACACACACACACACACACACACACACACACACACACACACACACACACACACACACACACACACACACACACACACACACACACACACACACACACACACACACACACACACACACACACACACACACACACACACACACACAGAAGCACCAGATGGAATCGACAAACTGCTGACTCACTGCCTGGGGTCCCGCCCAGAAGTGAAACCGACCAATGGAACACTGCCAACTCACTGGCTAGCTCGCTCAGAAGTGAACTCGCCAATAACAAATAGCTAGGGAAGAGCAAGCGACAAAACTCCTCCCCACCTGTGTATAAATGTTGTGATCATTTTGAAGATCGGCGCTCTTGTTTCTGACTGGCTGTCGTGGTACGTATATCACACGGTGGTAGAACCTGAGCCCGGAGTACTCTGCAGAGTGCTTCGTGATTAGGTGAATAGGAGATTGGGTGATGTATTGTATGTTTTACCATTAAAACAGATTATTGTTTAACCCTTATCCTGGCTGCTTTGAATTTTTCCTTCTTTTGAGAACCCGCTCATATAGATAGGAACGGTGCGGAGCAGAGGTTATGCCCCACACACACACACACACACACACACACACACACACACACACACACACACACACACACACACACACACACACACACACACACACACACACACACACACACACACACACACACACACACACACACACACACACACACACACACACACACACACACACACACACACACACACACACACACAGAAAAGAGGAGAGGGCAAGGAATTCAAATCCTTCTATCAACAATGTGCGTAATGTGAATCAAAGTCCATGTTGAAATCTAGCTAGCAACATTAGCTGTTAGCTGCCACAGTGCTGCACATTTTTGCTAAAGAAAAGAGCTAACATTGACCTTACAGTAACATGGCTGCATGGAAAACCATTTGTTAGAGCCACAATGAAGTCAAAGTTATTATTTAGATTCATAATTTGATAAATTAATTAATGATGGAAAATGATTTATATTGCCATGGTGAATATCTTTTGATTAAATTATTGTTAATTTCAAATCGTAAATATGATCTGTTTCCTTGTACCTTCCGGTGTTTATTTAAGTGAGGCAATTGAGGACAGCAGCAGCTCTCTGAGACCTGATGAGACGGGGAGCGGAACAGTTTTTCTACCGCAAATTGTAAACAGAAATTATTGTTGCAAATTGGACTGCAAAGTAAAGTTTATATAAGAAAGTATATCGCCGAAATATTGATTTAGATTTGTTATTTTGAGGCTATTTAAGTCAATACTTTTTTGTTAATAAATTACATTTTTTGACTGAAAACCTTCGGCTGCTTATTGCTTTGGATTGCGTGTCGTCAACCCCGCTCTATAGTGGCAAGAGGAAACCTTGGATGCCACTACACCATTACTTTCACGCTCTATTCACTAATAATGAGTATTAGGCAAATTATTATGTTTTCATGATACTTGTAAAATGTTGCTTCTGGCAAAAAAAGGGATAATGAATACAGATGTTTGAAGGAGAGGTTTTCACAGAAGTATAAAAAATGAATTGAGAGGGAATTGTTGCCTAACTTCCTAATACTAGCTCTATTTCCTAATAATTTGAATTGTTTGGTTTTATGCAAATAAATAATACGGAAAACAAAAAGAAAGAAAACAATTGTATTATTTAGACACATTTTGGGACAGTTCAAACCCATTATTTGGATGGTTTGGGGACCTGGTGAACAACCTAGGTAGGAGCCTTGAAACTCAGACTGTTATAGGAGCTATTGCTTCTAATGAGTCTCAAGTATTTCTTATCAGCTTGCTTAAAATAGCTGCTGTCTTTTAACCTGCCTCAACTCCCAACCACTGCTTTCACTTTGCTGCATTTGCACCTGTTATTAACCATTGTCGGAATTATCATGACTAATAATGCTGGAACTAATAATTGAAGATTATATCAGTGATAAGATTTGTTTTATTTGTATTTACTAATCTCGTATTTCTAAAAGGATCCTCTGTCTTAATTAAATAGAGTTGATCATTTAGAGCACGCAATTGATGTCCCAGTGATGTTTTATTTATGACAACATAATCATCCCATTTATGTTGATAGATATGTTGAATGTACAGATTTTATTATGCCATTAGCCTTTGTTTTCCTATTACTTCCAGCTAACTGAGAGAGCTTTAAGATCAAGCTGTTGATGGTTGTTGCTTAGTTGAGGGACAAAAGAGGTTTGTTTTCTTTCTTTTTTAAGATTTGTTCTTAATAATGTTCTTCATTATTATAAGTTGTGTAATTAAGCTTATTGTTGTGGTCATTCTCGATGTCTCAGCCAATATTATTGTCTGTTTTTTATTTCAACTACCCTAACTAATCTGTACACTCTGGTCACATGGGGTGTATTGGCATTTGAAACAAGCGCCATATTCAACAGCCTTTGAAAACATGTAGAATGTGATTTAAATAACAGAAGAGCCTTATGGGTTCACTGTCCGAACGCACATTGTTAAATAAATGGTATGACATTTTGGGCAATATGCTTCAACATGTGAATAATAAAAATATTATATTTTGTTTAATCTTAATCTCTGTTTGCAAATGTATGCATTTTATTCGTTATCTGTTGACATGGGATCAGATTTTGGTATCGGGAGCGTTGTGCTTTCCACTTAAGTAGTTTTGACCAATCACGTTGGAGTGGACTGCTCCATGTTGAATGCTGGTCAACAGTCCATGAGGGGAGCAAAAGACGCAGAACACATTTGCCAAAATGCAAACTCAGAACACTTCTGCTAGCTAGCATTGATTCATCTTTCAATTTATCTCTGCCAACATAAATCTGTATACGAATGGAGGGAAACAATCCGGTCCTCTGTCAACTCCAACTCCATCCTCACATCTCAACCTGATTATCGGACTGAAAAAATTACCTGCGGAAGAGGAAGTCTTGGTATTGATACTTGTTATCCGGTTATTCACAAGTTAAACTGGAACCCCAGAAATACTGGTCTCTTCCCCAAGAGCCTAATCATTTTCGGACCAATAGCCAATGGGTTCGGAAAGTGTCTTTGCATTAGCAGAAACATAAAAATGGGATTTGGTTTTTGGAGTTGTTACATGCTGACTAGCTCTTTGGCCCTGCTTTTAGTCTTGCTGCCTGTTGGCTCTACCTTCATATGTCGATGTTGTGAAGAGATTAAAGGTCACCTATCATGGAATTTTTAGGCAATATCATAGGTCTCAGATATATACAAATATATAAAAAACATGTCTATGAAGTGCTTTGCTCAAAATACCAAACAGATCACCCATTCTAGCCATGCCCCATATCCCTCTATTTCACTTCCTGTTTCAAAAGTGCTGATTTGGGGTATAAAGCTTTAAAAAAAAAAAAAAAGTGATAAAAAAAGGAGGGGGCTGAGCTCATGCGACAGACACTGTGGTGATGAAACACCATACAGATGTAGCACTGAATTACAGCTTCCTGCCTACGAACTGCCAAAGACCAGTATAGAGGAATGTTAAGCCCTCCCACTATTTTCCAAGAGGGCGTTGCCAGATTTTCAATTTCAGGTTTTAACCAGGAGATGGCGCTTCATTCACAAATACAGAAAGACAAGTTTCATGGACTTTCAGTTGTGTTTTGAAGAGCATTTGAACACATCAATATTTTAGATCAACTAAAGTATATCTAATCTTGTAATTCAATAATATATAGTCTTTATATATTAAATAATCATAATGTAAATGTTTACATTACACTTCTTTATTTGTTATGCTCATACTTTAACCTTTACAATAATTTGCTTTAATATGCAGTATATTTTTGTGTTTGCTTCCTCCTGCTCCCTTTCGGACACATACAGTATGATTTATTATTATTATTAATATGAAGATATTATTAAGATAAGATAAGATGTTACTTTATTGATTGAACATTTTAGTTTAGAATGTGCTGTCCCACGGTAATTCAGAAGGCTCACAGGTCACATTCCGACCATTATTTAAAACAATAGGTGCTTTCACACCGTCTACAGTTTGATTTGTCTAGAGGGAGCTCTGTCAGTTTTCGAATTACCCATTTGCTTTCGGGGAGCCCTATTTTTCAGAGCACATCCTGCTACTAAATACGTCACACGCATGCTCTGTTGACTGGCGCAGCAGCGCGGATGCGATCAATTGCTATAAAAACACTCTTCTACTAATACAGACGGTGTCACTATGCCGGCGGATGTGGCCGTTGTTGAAGCCTCTTCAGGCTCCGCGTCGGCAGGCCTCTCCCTCGGTGTGGAGCTCTCAAGCTCGACCCTAACGCCGCTTACAGCCGGCCAACTAAAAGTTGTTTTCCGTTCACGTTGTCATTTTTAGACTCCTTCGCTTCTTTGCTTGTGAAGCCAAAAGCTGTGACTAGAGTAAAAGTAGAAGAACACAGATCTTGTAGAGTAAAAGTAGAAGCACACAGATCTTGTACTAGAGTAAAAGTAGAAGTACTCAGGTCTTGTACTTGAGTAAAAGTAGAAGTACTCAGATCTTGTACTTGAGTAAAAGTAATAGTCCCAGAGTGTAAGAATACTCTGTTACAGTAAAAGTCCTGCATTCAAAATGTTCCTCAAGTAAAAGTAGAAAAGTATTATCATCAAAATATAGTGAAAGTAGCGACAGTAAAAGTAGTCATTGTGCAGATTGGTCCATTTCAGAATAATAGATATGATATGTTTTATAATGATTGATAATGAAAGTGTTCTCAAAGCTGGTAAAGGTGCAGCTAGTTTGAATGACTTTGTATACTGCAGGGTAGCTTGTGGATTTACTCCAGGTGGAACTAAAGTCTGATTTAACACTTGATTATATTTCACTTAATTAATCCAGATCTGTGAAGTAACTAAAGGTATTAAATACATGTAGTGGAGTCAAAGTACAGCATGTACATCTGAACTGTAGTGGAGTAGAAGAACAAAGTAGCAAAACATTGAAATACTTAAATAAAGTACAAGTATCTCAAAATTGTGCCCAAGTATAGTACTTGTTGAGTGTATGAACTTAGTTACTTTACACCATGTGGCTATACAGATAAAAAGACTAAGCCTTGCACAGAGGCACGAAAATACATTTTCAAAATGCTCAACAGTGCTGCCAAAATTATAAACTGACTGCTACACAATTTAAAATAAATGCTTTTATATATTTCTATTAGATGTGACTCTTTGGCGTTTCTGTTATTATTAACACTGCTGCTTTAGTTGTTCTGACTGCTAAAATCCTCTGTCATTCCGTGGGGTGGGGCAGCCGGGGGCTCGGATCCTTGTCACCTTTTTCATACCTGATGAGTTTGCATCCCTGTATGTTAAAAAGCCTCAGTCACCTTAATTCATGTAATAAAAACATCTCAGGTCAGTAACACTCAAAGCTAAATGTGCAATACCATGTTCAGCTATGTTACTATTTATAATGTTATTGTTGTTACATCAGAAGATGTACATATTGAAATGATTTCTTAACTTACAGTAGGCTATTTTTTACAATGTGTGTTGGAAGGATTTATTAAATTACAATGAATATTGTCATTGTTGAAGGCTTTTAGAGAAGGATGAACTATAAGCCTGAATTACATAACATTTTATACCTAAAAACATAAAAGCCACAATAAATAAATCACAATTATTCTAGTTATTTTTACCTCCCGTATTGCTTTCAACCCACCAGCTTTTATGGTGTTGTTACGTCACTAACTGTAAGCTTGTCACATACAGTCTATGGTCACTCAGAGTAACCTACTGTTAATTTAGCTGCTGGAGAAGAAAGATCAGGGGGGGAGGGGGGGAGAGAGCTGTGGTTGATGGGCCATTAGTTGTGTAAATCAGTGGTTCCCAACCTTTACCAAGGTACCCCTGAAAATATTTCTCGACCCCAAGGCACCCCAACTTTTTGTAGATTTAAAAACCACTTCAGAGCTTAAACTAAAAACCATAAATACACCATAAATTGGTTTTCAAATGTGTATTTAATTGAATAGAACATTTTATAGAACAAATAATGTATTCACACATAATAACAAGAACCAGACTAAAAATGTCAACACCATTTCTGTGATGAATTCAATATTATAAACAGGCCTACTAAGTAGGCTCTTTTGTTTTGGCTGAAAATAGTAGGCCTACCTGTGTAAAAACACGAATACATATCAATAAAGTTATTATTTTACATTTGGATTTCAAAAGAGGCAGGCCTATGATCACTTAGATTAAATAATAACTTAATAAAATTGGAGGGATGAAACAATGCCCTCTGACCTGACTGTGGTCATGTGACTCATCAACCACATCCCAAATATGAAACATTCTGCATTTCGCTATCCAGATAATACTGATTGACAAAATCATAAATCATACATTTATAAGAAATGCACACAAATTAACATCCAAACATAAACATTTCTCAGACCGTTACACGGTGCTAGTGCGACACTTGTGCCTGCTTTTGTGAGCAAAGTCTCTTGATGCGTGGGGGGATAGTGGACAGCGCAACGCAAAGGTCCTGCTCCACCGACAGCCGGGTCCGGGTCTTGTTTTTGACATATGCGAGTGAGGAAAACGCCAGCTCGCACAAGTAGGAGGTTGGAAACTGTAAAAGCACCTTGATGGCACTCTGAGAGGGATGGATACTCGTGTCCCACAAGCAGCCAAAATATATCCAGACGTAGTTCCCCGTGCTCCAGTTTCAGGGAGCGGTCCATAGATAGCTCTGCGAGTTCATCCTGAGCTCTGCTGTTTAAACTTGTGGCTGATATTAATGTTATTTTAGACTTATTTTGCACTGCTGTTCCATCATGTTCTGTCATCCCTGCCTGTGTTGTTGAGGGCTGGGGTGCTTCTTTATTTATTGTCACTACGTAACGATCCATCTTGAAATTATTTGGCGCGAGGATAAAAAGCTGCTCTGCAAACCGTAAACAATGACGGCTGACGTAAATCATGAGAACTTAAGCTGTTTAATATTTCTAAATCGTAGCAATATATGTTTTATTAGCTTATGAACTCCATTGTACATGTAATCAAATAAAGTGTATAGGAAGTGAAGTTTATTAAGTGAGAAAAAAATGTGGAACATAAAAATACGTTTTTTTGCGGCACACTTGGACAATGCTCGCGGCACACCGGTTGGGAACCACTGGTGTAAATACACAGCTGAGAGCTGCCGTTTCATTCAGACTGTTTAAAAAACGTTAACAACGGACTATTTTTCTTAGCGGATGCATGTCAATTTAAATCAATACAACAATTTTTTAAATCAATAAAAACATTTTCTAAATCCATAAAAGCATTTCAATTAATATTGGGAGTCATGTCGTTACTTTGTTGAGAATGTGGCCGTGTAATAAGCGGGATAATTTGCAGCGACTTGTTCC